>NW_022631014.1:8087057-8241325 GCF_010015895.1 Lontra canadensis
CTAGATCTGAAGCCCGTCAGAGTAGGGCTTCTCAAAGTGCCATCTGCAGACCGCTGCCAGTTCCTCAACTGCCTGTTTCCAGTATGTGATGAGAGGAGAGCAGACACGCGTGTTTAGAAACTTTTACAGCAATTGGACAGAGTCATTTTATGTCAGATACAGCTTGCTTTATCCTTTAAGTGGTCACTTGCGTTTTAGACATCTTATTCAATTTCATTCCTTTTTTTCTAAAAATTAATGTTGTATGTATGCCCCCCCCAGGGATTTGTTTTTATTGAATTTTATCACCCATGAAGGAATGGGGCAAGGAAGTTAGAAACGGTCTTTTGCCATAGAAAGTTTGAAAATCGCTAATTTAAAACAAATGCCCCCCACCCCCACCCACCCAGGAATTCTGTTGCTGGTGGCTGATCTGGACCACACTTTGAGGAACATTAATTCAAAGGCAAACAAAACCTGGAAGGGATTTTTCTAGAAGGAAGGTGATTCTAGCTGTGTTTCCCTAGTGAAAGCCACCTCCATGTTGCAGGGATGGAAAGGTTTCAAATACGGGCTAGAAGCTTCTGTCAGCACAGGTCTGGTTCGGCTCACTGTCTCCTTTCGCATGTGTGCAGCCCAGAGAGGCCCCCTCAGCACCGCTGGTGCTGACTCTGCTCTGGGCAGGGACCCACAGAGCCAAGCATCCATCTAGCCCCAAATAGCAGAAGTTCCTCTGTCTTGGCCATTCCCTGACAAAGCAGGGCAGCCCATCTGGTTAGCAGCTTGGATGCCCCATCAGAGGCTGCTGCTTACTGGGGATGCAGTCACCAGACAGAACTGAATTAGTCAATAAGTAAGCAAGGAAATAAATAAAAGCATGAGGCAAAAAGCAGATCCAAATTATTCCTCAAAGACTGCTTCCCCAAACTGAAATCACATCAGGATGGTTGGAGTGCAGTTGTTTTATTGAATGACACAAGCCTCTTTTCCCCCTGGGAAGTCTAAAAACTGCTTTTTTGGCCTGCCTGAGATCGCTGAATGAGCTAATACAGGACACATTGTCTGCTGAGCCTGCAGAGTTTTTGAGCAAAAATTTTATCATTCCATAGACTGATTGTGCTTGCCTGGAATAAGGAACAAAATGTTTGAGACCTCTCAAGGGCATTTGATGAATCTAACTCTAATTTAAAGGGACTAATAGATTATTGATTTAAGCAGGATGACAGTGAACAGATCAATGGCCAAGCGCTGTGTAGCTCTCTTAAATACCAACAATGGCTAGTGGGAGAGCAGCCCTAGGCTGCCCCCCTCCCTTGTTTCCCACTGTCTGTATTGGTGGTGGTGGTAGGGGGACGATAGAAGGGGAAGAGGAGCATTAATAAACTTGGTCAAAGTATATTTTTACTGAAAAGTCCAGAGGTTGCGTTAAAGTACAGATCTGCTTTTATATTGATGCCATATCCTGGTTGTAATTCTAGAACTTGCCTTGACGTGTTTGCTTAAGGATAGCTTTGGCATTCAACCACACCACAGAGATTTGCTTTTCTATTTTGCTTCACATTGTTCTCTGTGGTATAGACCACACAAAGGAAATACAGGACCATCGATTATCAGTTTGGAGGGGGTTGTTTGAGTATATATTAGCACCAATATTGAATTCTTTACCACCAGTGGGACAGTTTTTCTGAAGATGATTATTTCTTGTCATATATAAGGCTTTTTCTATTTATGTTTGTGTGGGATTCATTTATGGCATTTGTAGGGTTCAAATTAAAAACCTCAATAGAAATAACTCATTTATCCTTCAAAACACAGCCTGGTCACCTCCTCTGGGAAGTCTCCTTTGAGTTCTCTGGGCTCAAAAAGGCTTTTAGCTCTCTGTCATTTTATTATATCCGTGGTCCCCAAACTGCTACAATTTGGACTCACCTGGGTTTGTTTGTTTGTTTATACACTTGTGGCTCCCACTCCCAGATAGTCAGGCGAATAGCTTTGGGATACAACCTGGGCATTAGAATGTTTAAAAGATCCCTACATAGGTCTAATGTACAACTGGCTTAGAGGGCCACTGTATTATATTCTCGTTTTTGGTTTATTTTCCATCTGGCGAAACCATCAAGACTTAAGGCATTATACCATGTATCATCCATAGCATATAACAATATCTGGCATGCTGTGGTCTAGTCACTCAGCAGAATAAATGATTGAACACATGACCATCCACCACACAAACATGGGAAAGTTCATAGCATTACTGGTGAAATCACCACAGCTTTAATAAAAGTCTAGAGCCATCACTATTGATCGCTGACAACAGAACATTTCCGTTCATGGCACCTGTTCAGGAAAAACATTCTGGATTCATCCATTTGTTACAAGTGACTCTTATCCACAGAAAAAGGCTTTTACCAAACTTTGTAAAATGTTTTGGGGTTTGTGAGGTCTTCTGCCTTTTTAAAAGTGTGCTTTGCCCTGAGTTTCTTGGGTATTAAATTGCCCAAGTTCTGTTTCCTCTCTTTGGGAGGGTGAAATGCTAGATTCCCTTTAGGACATGTATTTGAAGTGACATATTTATGGAAATTACCACCCACTTTTGAAATTCAGGGCATAACTCTGACAGCTGAATCCAGCCCTAACAGAATTCTATTTACAACTTTCCTAGACAAGCCAGATTAGCTGTTCTACACGAGCGAGTAGAACATTAAAACACACACACCCCACATTGCTTCTGTGGCGAACACAATGCAGGATTGATCGTGGTGGTGATGACATAACTCTGTCAGAGTTGTTGAAACACTTGGGTGGAAGTAGAGCCGTACAAATAAAACCAATCCAAGACTTTGGGGAGGCATTTAGGGAAGGACTCCCTTGTAGTGATATACTGGGAGTGACCTAGCCTTTCTAGAAGTCCGTTTATCAACATGAAGTAAAAAGTAACAAAACATTTCTAAATAACCATACCTTTTGAGCTAGTAATTCCACTTCAGATAATTTATCTTAAATAGGCATGTGCTGAGATTAGTTAAAAAGAGGGTCATCATAATGGAATGTTTTGCAGGAAAAATATTTATGGGCAAGGAAATAAATGCATGACATAATAAGTTAAATAGAGTCCCAAACAAAATCTACAGTAGAAGTCTACTTTTGTAAACAAACCAACAAACCAGAATCATTTATCTGGCTAGGAAAGTAGTCTGGAAGGATGTATGCTGGGGTGATAACCATGCGTTTTCTCTGAGTAGAAGGTTGGGGGTGATTCTCTGCATGTTTGTTTTTCTTAGATTTTAACAAAGAGCCATACATTATTCCGTACTTTTAACAAGTACTGTTTTCTTGTTAATGTCATTATTACTCATTTGCTTCCAGTGAAGCTGATTAGCTTAGTGTCGGGACTGCTTTTGCACTTAACAGCTTGATAGCTGATCTGATAAGCTTTAGTGACTTCTCGGATGCTAACTTTTATGTAGAATACTTGTCATAATGGTGCCAAGCTGCCCAGAGTAAGGGCCATCTTCGTCCCAGACATCTTCTAACCAGTAAAGACTGTAATAGACTTATCTGCTAGCCCTGCATCACTGTAATGAATTCATTCCAAGATACTTCTGAATTATGAAAATACTATAATTATAGTTGATTCTACTCCAAAAGGATAATTAATTTTTTAAGGAAGCAAATGAGTATATGAAAGCTATTTGATTTGTAATTGTGTTACCTTAATGCCTTAGAGGGGCACTTAGTACTTGGAATGAAGACGCAAAGGGAGCAGGGAAAAGTTCATGTATTCATTCACAAATATTTATAGATATCCTACCTACTATGTGCCAGGACCTCTTCTTGGCCTGGAACATAGTTGTAAATGATGCAGGTAAGTTACTTGGCCTCGTGAAATCCGGAGTTGGAAGGTAACAGATAGAATATAAAATTGTGCAAAAACAAACGTTCTAAACTTTGGTACTGGTCAGGGTTTTACAGAAAATAAAATAATGGGGTGTAGTGATCAGAAGGGAGAAGGGGCATCTTAGAAAAGCCATCTTGGAGGAGGTGACATTTACTTTAAGATCTAAGAGGTGAAGAAATGTCACCAGACATGTGGCGGTCTGAGAATTTCCAGGTATGGTTACCTGGTTAGTGCAGTAGCCTTATGTTGGTACAAAAGCTTGCCCTATTCAGGAGATGGAATAGAAGCTAAGTGTTTAGAGGTTTGATAAATGAGAATGATGATCTCAGTGATGTTGATGTTACTAAGGGGCCGTATCATAAAGAGCCTTGTAGAACGCAATAATGAGATTGACTTTGATCTAATTGGCGACTAGTGGAGGGCCTTATTAGACAAGTAAGGGAGGTGGATTGCTTTTACCTTTTTGAAAGGTTATCTGACTCTGTATTTGAAGAAGGGACCCAGAGGTAGGAGTACAGGCACAGGGAGACCATTGAAGAGGCTGTTGCAGTAGCTCAGGTGAGAGATTATGGTGGCCTGCTGGCCTGGCATGGTAGCAGGATGATGAGATGAGGTTGGATCCACAATGTGTGTAAGAAGTAGAGTTGCCCCATCTTCCTGAAGGTTTGGCTATAGGACAATAAAGTCAATAGAATATCTAGTCTGGAAGATTGTGAGTAGTGGAACAACTGGAAATCTTACACTCTGGGGAATATACTGTATATTGTAAAGAAATTTGGAGGTTGGAAGATTCTGGAACATTACTGGATGACTTTGGGTCACTCACTCCCTTCCCCATTTCCATCACACTTTGTGTGCGTTTTTGTCTGTGATAGGAAAAGGGCCAGGTCTTGCTTTGGCATGGAACATAAATCTGGTAAGAAGGGATGGGAGAATAAATTCTGTGAATTCCTATTTCCCATGGAATTTGGGTGGTTAAAAAATGAAATGGGGCAATCCTATATTTTTAAATCTAGGAAAAAGAGCAGAATGACTCTACCATCATCAGTATAACCCACTGCTTCTCAAACATTAATTGTATATTTGGCAATCTGAGGGTTTTGTTCAAAATCAGATTCTGATTCCCAAGGCCTGAGCGGGGGGGCCTGATGCTCTGTTTTTTCATTAGCTCTGAGTGGACGCTGAGGCCGCTGGTCCAAGGAGCAGTCTCGGAGTAGCCAAGGTCTTACCGATTTTGTTATTAATGACGATCCGTCATGGCTGCATGGCCCTCCCCAGACGCTTGCCCAGTGGCTGCTGTGGGCATTTTCTCCATTTGTCTTGGGAAACTTACTTTTGGCTAAGTGAGCAACAGGGTCAAACAAGTCATTTCAGAGACTCCATGCGCATCAGAAGCTAAGGAAAACAAAGAGCAGAAAGACCCGGGGTTGCAGTGTGAAGATCTCACTTTGTGTCTTGGTTCTACGAACCGGCCTGTTGATCTTGGACCAGTCATGGCACTTCCCCAAGTTCCTGTTTCCCTCAAGGGCAGCATGGAGAGAAAATCATGTCCCTCACAGTGCTGGGACGCACCATGAAGGAGAGGGGCAAATAAGCGTGCTCTGTGAACGGTAGAGCACCACGATCCTGTCCATGTCCCCACAGCCGGGCTGACAACGACCCGTGTTTTTGTGGGCCTGTCCTTGCTGGTGTTCTTGCTGAACTTGGCGCTGGGGCCTATGATTTCACTGGTGAAAAAGAAATGAAATGACCCATTTTCTCTTTTTTTTCTCCCCTCCACCCCCTCCCCAACCCATCTCCACCACAGCAATTGAAACACAGAGCACCAGCTCTGAGGAACTGGTCCCGAGCCCTCCGTCTCCACTTCCTCCCCCCCGTGTGTACAAACCCTGCTTCGTCTGCCAGGACAAATCATCGGGGTACCACTATGGAGTCAGCGCCTGTGAGGGCTGTAAGGTCAGTACCCGCGCCTCTGCACCCAGCGTGTGCTCTTTTTCCATGTGCTCCGTTGGGTGGGGGGAACCTGCTCAGCTCTAGAAGCAGGCTGCTTTGCCATCTTGAAATGCCACCTCTCCTGTGGGGGGCTCGGTTGTATTTGATGGTTGCATTTCTTCCTTCTCTCTCATTAGTTAAAAACTCAGAAACTTCTGCAAATGACTGATGGGGGCCAAATGTTTCTAGGGCCCTTAAAATAACAGAACAGTTCTTTTCAGGTAACAAGAGCTTTTTGAAGGAGTCCTGAAAGCATCATCCTGTTTCTCTTTAGAACATGCCGTCTGCTGTCTTTGTAGTTTTATTTTATTTTTAAATATGACTGACAGTCCACTAAATCAACTTGCTGCGAATCCAAGGTTGAAATTGGGATTTATCTTCTGGCTGTTTCCTCAGCCCTGTGGCCTTTGAATTACAGTTTGATTTTCAGCCTGTAGGGACTTGCTACCGTGTGCGCGTGTCATAAATTCAGGAGAGCTGGATTTAAAATTCCAGCCTATTAAGTGGTAGAGGCTGAACATGTGTCAGAGAGGATATGGCTGCTTTGAATCAAGCTAGACCATTCCTATCGAGTCCAACAGTCTTAATTGAATGAAAGAGCTCCTTATTATTATTATTATTTTTTTTTTTGAGAGAGAAAAAAGAAACGAAGAATGACTTCATAAACAAATCCAGCTCATCCATGGTTTTTCAAAGGAGCTATGGCTGTTTTGAGCTAACCCTTTCCCAGATAGACAGCTTTTTTAGGGTCCCTCCTACAGCTGGTCAGATCTGATCTATATATAGATCCATTGGATGATTCATTGCAATTTTCAGCATGCTGGAATATCACAGGTGCCCCATGGCATTTTGTATTTGGCTTGTCAGAGTTAGCATTTGTTGTCAGCATATGGATTGGTTGGGCACTACAGCGTAACAAACCCTCCTAAAGCTGGAGGGCCCAAGACAACCACCTCGCGTTTAGCTTCCGGTTCTGTGGGGCAGCACTTTAAGCCTGGTCCCTCTGGGTGGTTCACCTGCCCTCAGCTACTCTCTGCTCTGTATCTCCGGTCAGCTGCAGGTTCCCTAGGTGGTTCTGCTTCTGGGGGTTACCGAAGGCTCCTGTTGGCTGGGCCGTCTCGCCTCTCCCCCTTGAGGTCTCTCATGCATGTTGGGCTGGTACTGGGTTATTTGCACAGGCAGGGCTCTGGAAGAAAGAACAGAGGCACTCGAGGTCTCCTGAGGCCCGGGCTCACATGTGGCACAGTGTCTCTGCTGATGTGTTCTGTTGGCCAAAGTAAGTCATAAGCCAGTGAGACTTGGGAGGTGGGAACAGAAATTCAACTGTCCCATGCAAGGAGCAGCAAAGTCATGTTATAAGAGGCAGGAATACAGGGTAAGGACAAGTGGGGTCATTTTAGCATGGAGTCTGGCACGCTGAATGCCTTACGGTCCATGCCCCAGAGCGGATAGGGTCCTAGCTTGAGTGCACAGCACCACACTCAAGTCTGGAGCGTCGTGGGTGCTTAAAGATAGAGGTTGAGCAGACACAGAAATGTCACTCTGCCCCTGAAGGAAATTGTGAGTTTTCTTCTCTTTTCAAGCCAGTGCAATAAACATGGATTATTTTACTGAGCGAGGCTAGTTTAGGGAACATCTCTCTGCCTCTGGGATTGTGTTGGTTGTTTTAAAGGAGTGTCCTTTCCTCCAGTAGCTTTAGATAAGGTGGTCAGGAAAGTTCACACGGCTGCCAGTTGGCAGCTGGATGAAAAGCCAAACATTTGTGCGTCTAATTATTACTTTTATTATTGATTGCTAGCTGAACCTACTTAACTTTATCCTGATATTTCGGACAGCCGCAGCCAAACACACGTTGACTTTGTCCACTTGTTGTGCAATATATAAATAAACCCTTTCCTAATGATCATTTGGAGTGAAATGAAAAAGACACTCCTTTATTTCAAAAAATGTTAAGTCACGTCCTGTCCAGAAATGGTGCGGGATGCGGTTATATTCTAACTCAGCTTACCTGCTCCCGTTCTGTCCTGGGAAAAGAAATTACCCCGCATCTCTCTTCTCCGCCACACTCCAGGCCCTACAATATTCAGCTGTTTCACAATCTGTACAGCACACACTGTTTTAATGAGCTCTTAGTCAGCTAATTCCCTTGACCTCTTGTTTTAATTTTGGACTCTGACTCTTTTTAGGAAAAACCCCAACAACAACAAAACCCATACCAGAACAGGCAACGTTGATAAACTTGATGAAGCCAGTCAGAGTCATGTTATGGCGTAGCTGTTTATCAGAGTAAAAGCCCAATAAGGCTGGTCAGCCAGTTGTCGGATTTGAGGGTTTTTGTATCGTGGGTGGATCTCTGAAAACATGGGCTGCCTTTCCCCTAGGTTGTTGAGAAAGACTGCTCTGCATTTGGCTTACTGGGAAAACATAGTGGTAGAATTCACAGAACTGAAAACCATAAGGGCAAGGTATAATAATGTAACAGCCAAAGGAGAGAAACGCAATTTAAAAAAAATTAAATATAACCATTACCATTTTTAAAAGTTACTAAAACAGTGCAAAATTTATTGTGTTAAAAATAGAAAATTAAAACCACCATAGTTCTATGCTGGGAGAAAACCTCTGCTAAATGTTTTTCTATGAGTGCATATATATATGCATTATTATTTTTGGCTTTTAGAAAAATAGAAGTTTATGTTAGATGCTGGTTTTAATCTGCTTTTTAAATTTAATAGTCTTTCATGATCAAAATTTAAACAACTGCATAGTTTTTGTGGTTATAACATTAATGTAGTAATTTATGGTTATTTCATAATTTATTTAATAAATTCCGTGTTCATTTAAAGTGTTTGCAGTTTTTCTCTATTACAAGTAATGTTTTAATGTATAGTCTTGAGGTATATCTGTGATCATTTTTTTTTTAGGATAAAATTAGTAGAATTAGAATTTCTGGGTCATTGGCTTTGAACAGTCTTAAGGCTTTTGATACAAATGGCCAAAATGTCCTCTAAAAGAGATATATCAATTTAAGTTCTGTTAGTCTGTTAAAAGTTAATCGTATTTGGGGGCACCTGGGTGGCTCAGTCAGTTAGGCATCTGCCTTCGGCTGGGATCCTGGGATCAAGTCCCACAATGGGCTTTCTGCTTGACGGAGAGCATGCTTCTCCCTCTCCTTCTCCCTCTGCCTACTGCTCCATCTGCCTGTACTTTATCTCCCTCTCTCTCTTAATTGTATTAGAGATTATCTACTAGGAGTAATCTCTCCCATGTGATAATAAGGTAATGAATCAAAAACAACTTCTCTTCTGGAATTCTGCCTCTGTTTACTTAGGGTGTTTATAATGGGCCCGATGTATCTTATCCTTTTGGCCTCCCAGCAGATACACCATGTGTCCCTGATTGACCAGAAGGGCTGGCCCATTTCTTGGCTAGGGATCAAAGATCAGTATTCTGGGTTGGGAGCCCCTGCTCTAAAATAGGACTCCTAAAGAGAACCCAGTTTATATCTATAAGAAATAATGCCCAAGGTGGCTTCAGCCTGTCCTGACCAGGATGACCTTATTGACTATTGTTTGGGATAGAGAACCTTCTGTTTTCTTAGGTAACAGTGGCATTCTCAAACTCAAGTTTAATGAATGGGTTATGGTCCACCTCTTGGAATGGCCAGTGGTTACTGTGTTAACACAGCATTACCATGGCAACATAACCACTAGATGCACCATTGGGATGTCCCGTTTAGGGGATTTCCAGCTGAGCAATGGCAGTTTTTTGCAGGGGACAAAGAGTACATAAAGTGAACAGGTGTTGTGGTTAGCCAAGAAGGTTCAGCAATAGAGAGTGATAAAGTTGATTTTCATGTGTCCTTCAGAAACCACATCATTGTTCATAGCTATAATTTATGCACAGTTTTGGGCTTTATCATATTTTATATTGATTATGGAGTTTAGAGTAAGGATACCAGGATTTGAATTCTAGTTAGGCGACTTGATAACTTTGTGACCTTGGGCACACATCTTTAGTTCTCTGTGTCTCTCTGTTCTCATCTGGAAATATGGAGATAAGAAACCGTCTATTTCATAATATTGCTGCGAGTATAAAATGAGTTACTATGAAGCAAATAGACAGTACTTGGCAAATAGTAAGTGGTATATACATTCAGTTATGGTCTGTGTTATCAATAATTTAATGACTTTTGCACAGTGATGTAACATCAGTTATGCTCTTAGTACTCTTTCTTATAAAACTCTTTTAACAATTCTCTATTTCTTTATACCAAAAATAAACACTGCCTCTTTTGTTCAAGATTTAGTTTAAGACCCAACCACTCCACTGAATCTACCCTGATTACTCCAGTACGGGGGTTGGCAAATGGTTTCCATAAAGAGCCAGGTAGTAAATATTTTAGCTTGAAGGCCATCTGGTCTCTGTCCCAACTACTCAACTCTGTCACTGTAGTATGAAAGGAGCCACAGACAATATGGCAAACAATGGCCATGGGTTTGTTTCAATAAAGCTTTATTTTATTAAAAATTTTATTTACTTATTGGAGAGAGAGAGACAGAATGAGTGGGGGTGGAGGGGCAAAGGGAGAGAGAGAGAGAGAGAAGCAGACTTCCCCCTGAGCTGGGACCACTCCCCCATGCCCCCACCTCCCTGCAGTGGGACTCAATCCCAGGAACCTGGAGATCATGACCTGAGCTGAAGGCAGATGCTTAATCAACTGAGCCATCCAGGTGTCCCAATAAAACTTTATTTATAGAAATAAGCAGTGGGCCACACTTGGCGCATGGCCTCATCCTGAGCTCTGCTAAAGTACAGGAGGATGTATTCTTTCTTATGATTTCTAAAACTCAAGAGCTGATGCTCCAAAGTACTCATGCCAAAGGTGCCAGGCCAGTTGTTTCTGGTGGACTATAGGCTAGGGAATGCAGTACTTCTTTTCCACTTGCTTCAGAAATGGTGTTTTAAAAAGTTGATGTCTACTTGCCCAGATCTCCAAGGTGGGAGCTTTAAGACTCCTCTCTCTGTCTGTTTTTACTGTATCCCTTTAGTCTCACTGAGCTCCCACTTCTTTATCATCCAAAGTTACAGAAATTAGCAGTTTCCTTATAAGTGAGCTGCTTCCAGGAGCACCTAGCATCTTATTTTGGAGAGGTTTGTGGGATGTGTTTTATGAGCTGCTGTCTTAGTAAGATTTTCTTGCTTAAAAAATAACCCAATGCTTGTTGGCTTAAAACAATAGACATGTCTTGTCACAATTCTGTGCAGGTTTTCTTGTCTTGGCTGGCTTGTCTTGGGTCGGGTGGTTTAGGTGGCCTCACATGACTGGGTCCTCTTCCTCTGTTCTCATTCCTCATCCATTAGCCTAGCCTGGACTTGTTCACAGGGTGGTAGATGGGTCCCCATCAGTAAGAGGAAAAGCATCAAAGTGCCAACCGCTGGTTGCATCACATTTGCTCACGTCCTGTTGGCCAGACAAGTGACATGGTCAGCCTCAGTCTAATGGATGGAGAAATAGACTCCACCTTTGAAGGGAAAAGTGGCAAAGTCACCTTGCAAAAGGATGATGAGTCTGTTAGAACTGGCTGTTGATGATATACTGTTGTGTGTTAACTCCTGATTTCATGTGTAAGTCTCTTCTAATAGCCTATATTCACCATTCCATCATCTTTTAGCAGATAATTATTGAACACCTACTATATCCCAAGGCCTTATGCAGACACTGGAGATGCAGCAGTGAACACAGGGGAGATGTTCTTCCTGGAACTTACTGTCTTGTATAAATAATGTACAAATGATAAACAATTTAGAATTGGAAGATAAGGAACAGAATGGTCTAAAAACAACAGTGGAGAGGTACCTGATTTATTTGGGAGTCAGGGGGCAATCTTAGGGCTGGAAGAAACCAGCTGTGTGAATAATGGGAGAACATTTCAGGGCAGAAACTAAATACTTAGAATCTAGGGCTATTTCTTCCTTTCTTTGCTGTGTCCATTAGCTTCTCTGGGACTCAACACATTTGTAAAAGTAAAATTCACAAGTTTGAACCCAGTCCTACAGCAAATAATGGTAAAACTGTACTCATTATTGTACTCATTTCTTGTTGGGGATCGCTAATGTGGTGTGGCTTTAAGTTGAGAGGTGGGTAGGGGGAAGGAGAAAACTGCCTTGTTGGATACCTTCTCTATACCAGGCATTGGGACATTTTATACTCTTATTTAATTCTTGCAAGAGCTCTATAGGCTTGATGATACCCATTTTACAGATGAGGAAACTGAGTTTCAGAGATGTGAAGGAACATGGCTAAGGTCACACAGCTAGTCTTTTCAAGGGTAGGATTAAAGTGTTAAGCCTGCTGGAAAATATTCCACTGTTTTAGCTGCATTGAAACGGAAGGTAGGAAGCAGTGGTGTGTGATGTTCTGGAGTTTTATAGGCCAACAAATTAAAAACAGGTGGGAGTATATTTAAAAAGAAAAACAACCCTGTTTTCTTGATCATTTTATAAAAGAAATGGCATTTTTATAACGAAAAGTAAAAGAAAGAAGAGCTTACAAGGCAGTCTTCCCCAAGAGGGGATGGTTACAGGACCCACCCACGGGAACCCTCCCAAATGGTGCTTTGTCCTTGTTCTCTCTGCTTTGCCAGTGACGGGTAGAAACTTCCCATGCATAGACTAGCATTTGGGAGCCACTGTCCAGCCCCCATGGAGAGCCCCCGGGTATACCCTTGATGGTGCATCTTACCCACAAGGGCACAGAGGAAATGCTTGCTCAAGGTCATGTTGGTAGCCTTCTATTTAAAGCAGCCTTTAAGAGTTTAAACTCCACTAGCCCCCTCAGTCCCTCAGGGCTAATTTTGTCCATTTTCTCAACTGCTTTTGTTTTCCTTGCCTCTGAAGAAGGGAGGCCCTCATCTCCATGACAGTGTTCGGCTGCTGGGCTGTTTTTTTTCCTGGCAGACCGCAAGTAGTATGCTCTGTCATAAAAAGTTTTGTAATCAGGAAGATGGATGTCTGCACTTAATTTTAAAACTTCTATTAAATACTATAAATGTGCTTAATGATTTTATTTGACCAAGGCCATTAAAGTGACCTTTTTTTCTGTTTGTTTTTGGTTTTGTTGTTTTTTTTGTTTGTTTGTTTTAACTGGCATGGATAAATAGGAACCTTAAGCTCTGCCTCGAGAACATTTCTGGCTTTGCCGCCCTGATGCTTGCTTCTGTTCAGAGCTTGGCTGCAGTATTGAGCTCCAAGAATGATATGCCATGCAAAAGGCAATAACAAAAACTGGACAGTGTCTGCATTCTGTAATATAGCTACAGTAAATTGTGAAACTCGCCATCAAGTTCATTATTAGAGTTTCTGAACCACACAAAGTGGGTCCCCTCATAGACCCAAAGAGCTATTCTCCTTGTTAACATCAGCCGATAGTGGAGAACTGACTTATTCTCTCATTAATCAGACATCTATTAAACATCTTCCGAGACAGGTTTTAGGTGTAGAAAGGAAAGGTTTTATGTATTTGGTTCCCAAAGCTGTATCCCGGTATTTATAAAGCCCATAGATGGGTGCCTGTTGGATAACAGGGACGTGGTAAATATTTATGGCCTGAATGGATGCATGAAGGACCAATAGTGTGTGTACCGTGTGCTCTGACCCCTAGGGGGTTTGGTGAGCGCAGAGACGGAGACTCTCACCCGTCTGTCATGTTCAGGGAAGGCTTTATACAAGAGACGATCTTATAGATGTATAAGTATGTTCCAGAGGAGAGGAGTACTCGAGGCAGAAATTGAAGGCAAGGGAACTCAGAATAACTTATGAAGAATTATGTGGAAAAACGGAAATTTATCCATTCTGTAGACCTTAGTTTTGCAGAGCCCTGTGTAAGCAACTGGGGATCGGCCAGGTTTTAAAGGGGCTTGGGATTCATTAAATATCATTTCCTCGAAAAAGACTTCTCTCTAACCTCCAGGTTAGAGTTCCCTCTTTTGCATTTTTTATTGTTCTCCTTTATAGCATTTACTGCAGTGTAATCAACTTATTATTTATGGAGGCATTGGTTTGATACCAGCTTCTTCTTCTAGACTATAAACTCCAAGAGGGCTGAGGCTGGTCTTAGGGTCCACCATAGCACTCTGCACATAGTAGGGCCTCAGTGTGTGAATGACTTTATCACAAATTAGATCTAATTATAGAGTAATTAATATAATAAATGACATAAGCAGGTATATAATTCTATGGTAGTGCACATAGTATAATTTTATACATCCTATATAATTATATAATTAATTGCATCTAATTATATAGGGTTGGTGATGATGCATTAATGAAAACTTTTATAAAATTTATAAACATGAAAAGGCCTTTCATGGCCAAAATTAAGTTCATTTTCTTAGTAATTTCTGCCTTCCAACACAGACTTAACCCTTCTGTGCAAAGGCTTATTTTGTCGTTGATACTGTCTTGAAGCAAACTCTTAAGGACTTGCAACTGGAAAGATAGACTCAAGAACGCTGTGGGTTCTTAGTGCTTTAAAATAAATAGAAATCTCAACGTCTAGAAACTACTTCCGTGTGGAGAAACATCAAGACAGCTGAAATGGCAATCTGGCTTTTCCCAGTAATAGATCCTACTAAAGGAGAAAACACTTTCCTTCTTCTGGATAAGTGTTGTTCTACATTGAGAAATCACTTTTGGTTGAAAATGCAGAGAAGTCTTTTTTTTTTCCCCCTGGCATATGAATAAACAGGAAGTGGAGGGTGAATTTTGAATTAGCCTGCAAGCCTGTATTTTTTTTTTCTCATGTTGGCTTGGTGAAAACAATACATTTAATTTAGTGGTTTTAAATGGTTTATAAATTTTCTAATGGTTAAAGTTTATAAACGCCTGTTGAAATCCCTACTTTAAAAAAAAAGAAATGTCTACTTTGCTTGTTGTTTAAAAATCTCTGGAGCACGTTACATCAGACAAGCTAAAGGTCTGTCATATAGAACTGTTTCATAGTTTACCTGTTGCTTTGAAAATGGCTCACCTCCTAGTGAGTGATGTCTCAAGTGCCTGTTTCATGTTTTGGTCAACTTAAAAAAAAAAAAAATCACCAAAAATCAACACTTTTTTTTTCTGATTTAAAGCAAATAGAGGGGAGGGGAGCAAAAGAAGTTGCTTTTACAAAATTCCTAGGGACTGTCATCTAAAAATGAATTGTGACCATGTCTTAAAATCACACCAAACAAAAACAAAAATGTATTTTTGTCAGGGAAATAAAAGTATACTTTCAGGGTTTCCTGAGAGTGATAGGAATTATGACTGAAAATCATTTCTGCTTAAATCAAATTTACGCCATCCTAGGTGATGATTTAGTTACTTCTGGGAAATGAGTGTTTCAGCCTTTTCTCTTTCTAAAGCTTTTACTGGAGAGGTTAAATAGAGAGCTTTCAATTCTGTATTTCCTTCTCCTGGCTGAAGGCTTGGAAAAAAGTAACGTGAAGTGAAATTGGCAAGGGCATCCTGTTCTACTCCCCTTCAGTTCTCTTCATGTGGGCACAGCTATGAGCCCCTAGTCTCCCCCATCTCTTAGTTGCCTCGCTCCCACCTGCACACCTATGTAAGCCTACAGAAACAATAAAAAGATCTTACATGGATATTGCCTCCTTAATGCTTCTAGAGCGCTTTCACATATGAAATTAAATTAGGCTGAGCTTAGCTGAAGTACAAAAACCCAAACTCCCAAAATATGTGATAACTTGTACTTTTTTCTTTTTCACGGAACAGTTCAAGGTATGTATTCCTGGTTGTTTTTTTCTCTCCTCCACATAGGGATTAGGATGTCTGGCTCTTTCCAGCGTTCTAGCTTGACATCCACTAGGTCCTTAGCATCGTTGGGAATGAGAAAGAGAGCGTGGGGGGAAGTGACATAGCTACTTCTTAAAAGCCAGGACCTGGGCATGCCTGGGTGGCTCAGTGGGTTAAGCATTTGCCTTTGGCTCAGGTCTTGGTCCCAGGGTCCTGGGATCGAGTTCCGTATCAGGCTCCCCGAGCAGGGAGCCTGCTTCTCCCTCTCTCTCTCAAATAGATAACTAAAACTGAAAATACAAATAAAAGCTAGGGCCTTAGGTGACATACATCTTTCGGCAAGAACTGCTCATACATCTTTCGGCAAGAACTGCTCACGTGACCAGAAGCAAGGACAAGAGGTGTAGTCTAGCCACGTGCGGGGGACAGATCTTTGTGATAGAAAGAAACAATGAATTTAGTGGAGAGATAACAGTGTCTGCCTCTGGGTTTTTTATTGGATCTTCATACCAATTTGAGAAGTAGGTGGCATGGGTTTATTCCCTCCTCCAGTTTTTAAGGAAACTTAAGAGTCTGTGAGACCATGTTCTGCCATCCACGCTCTTGAACTATAATCTAATTCTGTTCCTAAAGTGGTTTCTCGTGGAAACCAGCTTGGATACATTTCTGCATCGAATTTTCCCTGAATCTTCTCAAACTGTCTCTTCAAAGCATGTGATTTGAAGCCTCTCCATGTTCCTAGTATGTTCTGTTTTGAAATTTTGAGAGACTGGCAAGGCCTTCTCCGGTACGGCTAGACTTCAGCAGAGGTTAGATTCTGCAAGGCAAAAATCACACGTAGCCAGAATGAGCCCAGAAAATCCCTTCAGCAAGCAGACTGTTGGAGACTGACATATGTCTCTCATTAAGGACCTACAAAGCCAATTCTTCCTCCAGCTTTGGAAACATGTTGCTGTCTGGTCTGTGGAGCCCCAGATGAAACAGTTGCTTTGTTTTCATGTTGTACCAAACATATGTGTCCTTAAGCACAAGAATCCTGCTCATGGCCTGAAAATCACACATCTTTCTAGATGTGTCTTTGTTCTTAAATTGCTCCTACCATGATATTTTGCTGGAGATTGGAATTTCTCTTGCGCCTTCTGTGAACTGGGTCTTTTGTTTTTGTTTTTGTTTTTGTTCAGTATTTTTCCACTTCAGAGAGGCGGCTAGATGTGTCAGATAGATAAGCAGTGCCAAAATGGGGAAAACTTTGTTCTGTGGACCCTAGAACTCATCCCTGAAAAAACTCCAGAGAGGGGAATAAAACTCTGTGTGCCTCTCTGCCTGTACAATGCTGGCATTGTCTGGAGTGGAGGGGAAAAGCGGGGTTCTGGCAACCTTGCCCCATTAGAGCTTGTTCCTTGTTCCATGTTGAAAAGATGGCATTCCTTTGCTAGCAACGTCCTGCCCGGATTTCTGGCACCAGCTCTGTGGCCAGCACTGTGGCCTGGGGCATTTTTGTTTGGGTTGGTTTTGTTTTATTTCAAAAGTAGCAAAGTGCCGGCTGCATGAGCCTACAAGGTAGAACTGTTTTTATAAAGCTTGTCCTCCCAACTTGTCAGTAGAGTCAAGGTGGCCCATCTGCCAGGCCGTCTGCTTCCCCGTCAAAATGCAAAAAGGCGTAGAGAGTAAATTTAACTTAGTGACTTATTCTCAGGTCTTCTGAGGCAGCCTTTGGGTTTTAACAGCGGCTGCCTCCTCCCTCTCAGGATTTCAATGTAATGCTTCATTTATAACAGAGATGGGTGGATTTGCAAAGTAACTATTCCAATAAGGAAAAGCAAAATCTGCAGTGACCCTCTCTGTTCTGCTACTATGGGGGCGTTTTCTGGGTCTGGGAAAAAAAAAAATCCTTTATATTGGCTGCAGCTCTGAACTGGGGCATGTAACATGGACTTCTCAGGTTCTGTGAGCCTTAAAATAATGAGTGGTAGGAAGCTCTTGAGATAGGGAGACTACTTTGGTTTTTTAAAGGATTTTCATGGTTACACACATTGGAAGAAACTGGAAAGATCAAGCAACTCTGTGCCTCTGAAGCTGAAAATAGCAGCCTTCTAAGTATACAACACCATACCGGCCTGGGAAGTCCCCCGCACCGTGAAAATCATCCTTATCAGTCAAACCCAGCAGGATCATCTGACTGTTCCGCCGGGAAATGAGAATTTTAGTTTGGCTCTCACATCCATATGTCAGATGCAAATTGTAGATGAGCTGTGCTCTATCCGGGGACTTTGGGAGCGTGGGCATACTTTTAACCAACAAGTGCTTTTGAAAACTGCTGTCCTAATTTATATTACTCCTCATTAACATCAAGAATTAGTTTCAGGATAATAGAATGGGGGGGTGCATGTTTTTGGCATTTATTAGTTTCCAGGGACATGTCCTGCTGTGTTAGATGCTCCTGCAACTGGTTGGAACCCTAAGTTAGCAAATTTATAGACGTAGTATTCCATAAGATGTTTTTGATGGCATCTATTCCATATGAATGTATGATATATTATGTTTATGATAGCGGGAAAACAGGAAGCTAAAATGCTTGAACAGTTTTCAGTATATTTATTGTGTTGAGTTGTGACAGAGAAAGTTGGAAAGTTAGCAGTCCGACACCAGGAACTGTGGGAAGAGGGTATTAGAAATTGAGTCCACGAATTCTGGTTACTTCCCCAAAATGGAATTAAATGTAAAATTCCTCATTCAGTTGTATTTTGGTCTAAAAGGATTCTTCCCTGCTTTAAGAGTTAGGCGGAAATAGGTTCTGTTTGCATGCATATTTGGTGCACATTCTTGCCTGTCGGCTGACAGTCTGAATCTCATGTATGTATCACGCATCTAGAGGTGGTATTTATGTCTGTAAAAACTCGTGGCAGGTGGGATCTGCATACAATAGTGAGTTACATAGCAAGCCTGAGTGAGGCTAACTGTCACCACCCAAGGTTACTTGTTTTTAGACACAAACTCAGAATGAAGTCACTTCCTTTGCTATACCCAAGTGTGGGATGTTTACTCTGAGAGAGTCCGCAGGGTTGATAACACGGACCTGGTGGTGTAAGAAGCATATAAGCGTATTTTTTGAACTAGTGAGTCTAGGTCAGGTATGACCAGGTATTCCTTTATTATTTGATTCTGCTTCATCCGTCTTAGGCGCTCTAGACCTCAAAAATAGCATTCCTAGGGTACCTGGGTGGCTCAGTGGGTTAAGCCTCTGCCTTAGGCTCGGGTCATGATCCCAGGTTCTTGGGATCACGCCCCGCGTCAGGCTCTCTGCTCGGCAGGGAGCCTGCTTCCTCCTCTCTCTCTGCCTGTCGCTCTGCCTACCTGTGATCTCTGTCTGTCAGATAAATAAATAAATAAATAAATAAATAAATCTTAAAAAGAAAAAAAAAAAGAAATAGCATTCCTTTTCTCTGCTGTCACAGGAGAAATAAGAGCATTGGATGAGAGGTAATAGTGACCTCTGAGGGACTAATCTTTGCGTGAATCATGTTAAGAACTTGTCAGTTATTCTATGCATGTCCATTGCCCAGCAGGGGAAACTGAAGAGAAGTTATGTTTCTGTATTATAGCATTTAGAGTGTTAACAACTGATTTTAAAATAATAAAGCTGAAATGCCTACAAGAACATATAAAACAATTTAAATTGGTAGGGGGAAAAATGGTTCTTTTGAAACTTGATGCGTTCGGAACACTTGCTTCTTTTTCTTCAAGCCATCTGGGAGCACAAAGTGGCATGGGTTAATCTTAGGTTCCGATGCCTTGCTAGAATGCAAGCCACCTCTCTCCTCCCCATCACGAAGACCCTCTCTTTGTTGGAACCTCTGTCACTCCTGGATACACCCATACTGAGAAAACGACTTCTGTGGTCTACCCAATACAGATGGAGTACAGAAATGCAGCCATACCGTGTGCCTAGGAGGATGGGTGATGTTGGTATGCAACCAGTGTTTACCCCCCTCTCTGCTTCAAGAATTGTCACAGATTATTTCTTTTTTCCAGATTCATGTGATTGTCAGTACCCTTGTCTTATACACATGGTTGCATTTGCATGCCATGGAAGAATTCTCTCCCCATGAGTATCAGACTCGGCCCCTAGCAAGGGCTTTCCATAAAATCCCTTGGGTAAAAACCCTCTTATTTGTCTGTGCTTTCTGCTTTTTATACCATTAGTCTCTGCCAAAAAACATTTCTTTTTTCTGCCAAAAATATTTACAAGTTCCTTAAGCATAGTTCATAGAATAGATTTAGGAAAAGAATTATGTCCCATCCCAAACTGCCTCTCTCTGAAGTTGGTGATAACGTCTCTCTCATTTTCTTTTAAAGTTAATTTTAAATAAGTAAATTTTAAATCAATCCCTGCTTGTCTGGGAAACTTCCCAAGAAGTTAAAGGGCAGCTGCTCTCCCTGTCTTCATGTGAGAGACCCAGTCCTGGACCTACAGCTCTCCTTTTGTGTGCAATCAACATTCCTCCAATGTAGCCTGTTGAGTCGTCATTGAAATGGAAGTGTTGGCAGCTGTGCCAGGGCTCCCCAGGGGGAGTGGGGCTTCCTTGTAGCACTTGTACTCTTTGAAATGATTTCATCGTCCACTTAGATACTGGTTTTCTCTTCCACTGGTGTGTAAGTACCATGAGAATAGGGACTTCGTGAATCTTATTTACTTCTGTATTTCCAGTGCCTATAACCAACTCAGCATGATGTAGGCATTCAGTGATGTTTGTTGAATCCATTGATAACAAATAAAATTGGAAGCAGTAGGAATAAAGCAAACTGGATTAGAACTCATTCACACCCAAAGATTTTGGTAGGTCCAAGTTACCACAGGGCAGAGGCTAAGGGGCAGATGGAGGAGAAGACATTTAGGATAATGTTGGCTGAGCATGTCCTCACAGGCAAGAAAGGAAGAATGACAATTTCAGTAGGCATCCTCATCCGTTCCATTTTTATTTTTAGCAGTGTTCTCCCCTGAGCACTCCAGTGATGCAGGGGTACCCGCCCCATCTGTCCTGCTGTCCATTGCTGCCCTCCTTTTTGGCATGGGATAAGATGATGCAAGCCATCTTATGGGTACCTGGGTGGCTCAGTGGGTTAAGCCTCTGTCTTCAGCTCAGGTCATGATCTCAGGGTCCTGGGATCGAGCCCCACATCAGGCTCTCCGCTCAGCAGGGAGCTTGCTTCCCCCTTTCTCTCTGCCTGCCTCTCTGCCTACTTGTGATCTCTCTCTCTGTCAAATAAATAAAATCTTTAAAAAAAAAAAAAGATGATGCAAGCTCAACATTTGGATTGGTTTTGCCACCCGATAAGATGGTCTCTTGGTGTCAGCCAAGGTGACTATTTTCTTATCAATTACTAAGGTCACTTCTTGGCCTCAGGTTGAACTGGTTTTGAATTTCAAATATTGGTCTTTCCCCACTTGTTATATACACCAGTGAAATAACAGATAGTTTTCTCAGTACGAAATGTTAAATCCTGTAAGTACAGAGCTAGCACAGTTTACGGAGGATTTTCAAATACAGTATCTCCCGGCTTTATATAACTTTACTGTGTAAAGGTGAGACAAGAGAGCACAATGCCTTTTTCTTTAGGGTTTAACTTCTAAACTAAATGAATGAGGTCAAAATTGTATAGGGTTAAAATGATCCTGAAGCCTCCAGACGGGGTGTGTTCCAGTTATCCTCACTGCCTAGCAAACCTTCATAAAACTTAGAGGCAGAGAACAGCTTTTCCTTTTTGTTCATAGATTCTATGGGTACAAAGACTCAGGCAGGCCACACTGGAGATGGTTTGTCTGTGCTCTGTGCTCTGGTGCCTCAGCTGAGAAGCTCTGGCGTCTAACAGTGTCTCCATGTCTGGGAGGTGGCTTCTGCGATGTGCCTGGTAGTTGATGCTGACCACTGACCGGGGCTGTTGAGCAGAACACAGACCTGAGGCTTCTTGCTGGGCTGTGCTTCCTCACGGAATGGCAGTCTTGGAGTTATCAGACTTACTACAGGAGGCTCGGTGGCCCAAAAGCTAGGGCTGCAGAAAGCCAAGTGGAAGATGTGTGGCCTCTTATTTCCTAGCCTCGGAAGCTCCATTAAGTCCTTTTTGTCAAATTCTATTAATTTAAAAAAAAAAAAAAGGTTTTATTTATTTATTTGTCAGAGAGAGAGAGACAAGCAGGGGGAGTAGCCGGCAGAGGGAGAAGCAGGTTCCCTGCCAAGCAAGGATCCTGACTTGGGACTTGATCATCTGATGATATGAGCAGAAGGCAGATGCTTGAAGACTGAGCCACTCAGGCATCCCATCAAATTCTATTGATTAAAGTGGTCACAGACGCACTTTAATGGGTCACTTTAGAAGAGCTGCTGGGAAGGGAGATGTCCCTGTGGCCACCTTTGGTTTTGCTTTGAACCACAGACTCTTTAGTAGGATGCCAGATGGCGTGAGTGAATTGCTCTTAGGACCCTGTTGTGGGGAAAATGTGCATCTTTGTAGACTACAAAGGCTCATGGCTCACCTTGAAAAACAGGTGGCAACCAAGAGAGACCAGGGGAACAGTGGATTCCTACCACCAATCTTGCATTTGAGGACGTTAGTCATTGAGTTACTTGGCAGGTCACCTTTAAGCTGCTGTGAGTGGCTTCTTCCTTCCCAAGTAATGAGGGAAAATGAAATACACTTAGGGTGTAGTAATGTCTATGACAACAGAGAGGGAAAGAACTTACCAGAAGACCCAAGTGCGACCCCAGCTCCAGCAGCTATCTCGAAACAGATGGCCAGCTCGTCTCCCAGGGAATGGCCTCCAGTTCTGGCCCCCTGGCCTCCCCTGGCTTGTGTCCGATTGTATAATGATTATCTTCTCGATTCTAGGCCACTGAATGAATTTTTATTTTTTAACTAAATGTGAGTTCTCTTGCTTGCTTGATGCTCTCATCCTTGTGCTTCTCCATGCTCCTTGCCAGGATACTTATTTATTCCTTTTTGGGCGAGCTATTCTTCTGCCTGGTCAGGGTGCTGAACTCCCACTGACTTCTTCTGCAGTTCTCTTTGGCCTCAGTTTAGAAGTTGTCTGTGGGCCTTTAATTACACCCTCTGGCAAAGGAGAACGAGTGAGAGCTTGAAACATGCATAAATTCTGTACATATTTCCAAGGCTGGCCTCTTTAAAAAACTTTTTTTTTCCCTTTGAACTGTGACATGGATTTTTTTGTAAAGTACAGTATGTCAAGGGAAGGGCAGTGAGAAAATATGCATGGTTATTTACTTAAAAATTACTTATTGAATCCATCACCATGTGCTCATTAGTTTCAGTATGAATACCGTATTCTGAAATGAGAGGTGTTTTATTGTATTTATAATGCATATACTGTATGTTTACATGCCTTGCTGTACGTAGTGTTAGGCAGTCTGTGCTCCTCTCTGGCTGTTTTATTTTCCTTTTTTACAAATTAGATTAACCCTCCTCAAACTTTATTAATTTGTTCCCCTTTAAAATTTAAACAAACTTGTGAGTTGTGCTGCTGAATTTCGTTCAGGTCTGCATAAATAAACACTTGCAATGACTTTTTTAAGTAGTACATTTCATGGATTTTGAGGAGATCTGTAGAACTGGTAGAAGGGTGTTTCATGGCTGGCTTGTTGGGCGAGTTGTGAGATCTTGGAAGTCTTCAAATTTCTTTCTTAGCCAAAACATTTCCTCGGGTTACCAGCTGCCACGCCTCTGCTATCTACTGTGAGGAAGGCTGAATTATCACTGATCACCGAATCCCCAGGTCCTTTTAAACCCTGTCTGTTTCAACCCCTCCCCTTCTGGGTGTCCTGAATAAAAGCAACATGGAAGTGAGGTAGGCCGATGGATCTTCTTACCCTCTCTGCTCCATGCCTTACCAGCAGTGCAGTGACCAGGAAGCTAGAAAAGAACTTGAATGATCCGCAAACTGGCCATTATCCCTGAAGAATGAAAGGCTGGTAGTATTCCCCTGGAAAAGAGAACTGCGTGTCCCTCACCTGGGGGTCAGTCCTGGCGAGATAGAGTATTGCAGTGGTGTGGTTGCTGCTGTTCCTGTGGATGGTTTGCAGCCCCTCTGCCTGAGCTGTGATTTCCATCTGGCTGGGACTCAGGTGGTCTGGGTTCATGTATCCTTGCCTCCCCTCACTGAAACCTAGTTTCATCTTCTGTAGAATGAGGATAATACCATCAGAATGCTAGAATTATTTTGAGGGATCAACACTGCATTGAATATACCCAATGTTTCTTTGGTGAGAAAAGCACTTGTCTAGCGCTTCCTGTGTGCTGGCTGGACATATATAACGTTCACAACAGCTCTCTGAAGAAGACACTGTCGCTTCTCACATTTTCCAGGCGAGACGTAGCTCCTGGGCCAGGTCAGTGGGCCCCAGCTTCTTTCCCTTTCTCTTTCCTTTTACAGGAAAGGAATCCTCCACCTGCAATGGGAGCCATGTTAGATTCAAATGATAATTGAGGCTACTAATGTTCATCTTTGAAATTCTTTGATTCTTTACTTCCTGCACGTATGGCAAGGATGCATTTGGGTCCTGTTCCGTGTAGTTCTAATCATAAAAGTTCATATTCCAGTCCGTTTAAGGTTAGGATAAAACGATGCCAGATCGTTTTCTATGAAAAGTAGCCTCATTAAGATGTTGTATTCACATTTTCTCAGGGGAGTTAGTTTTACAGTTGGAGTTGAGAATTCAGGCTCCTTATCAGGAGGGCCAGGCAGGGAAGTGAATGATGCGGGCTAATTTGGGATGATAGAGAGGGGTGGGAGGTATGACCAAGATAACTGCTCTCTTCTCATTGATTGCTGCCCTGGGTGAGTGGAGTTTAAGCTTTTGCATGGATCAGACTCCCCAGGATGGCCTGTTAAACCATAGATTGCTGGGGCCCACCCCCAGAGTCTCAGGTTCAGGAGGTCTGGAATGGAGCCTGAGAATCTGCATGTCTAACCAGCTCTCAGGGGATGCTCCCAGGTAATTGTCCAAGGCTGTACTCCCAGGCTGCTACATTTTGAGAGTTCCTGCCTGGTGAGAATGTGGGACTAGCTTTACCAGGATTTCCAGTATTTCAAGTGAATCTCTCTCTTACTTGGGGACTTTTCAAGGTCTTTTCTGGCCCTCCAGACATTCCCTACTGAAAAACACTCAGACCATACAACAATTGGTCAAGAAAAATGCTAGGGAGAAACATCAAGTCAATCTTTTCTGTAATTGAAATCTCCTACTTTTTAAATGTTGGGAACGCACTTAAAATTTTTTTTAAGTCTGTGCTGGCCACCCCTGTCTCAGCCAAAAATACACATGTCTTTTGGCTCAACTCAGCTTACAGATTAGGAGTATGCAACTTCTGCTTTAGATGCTAAGGAGACACACTGGATGAGAGTAAAAGAATTAAATTTTTAAAAAATTTCTGTGCATAAAACTATTATGGAAAGCTTTCACAGAATAAAAGAAAAGCTAGTCCCAAAACCCGCACCATGTACTTGGCTTTTATAACCTGAGCGGAAATCCATAACTATTAAAACGAACAACACATCATTCTCTCACTTAGGCAGGTACATCCTGTGAGTTGTGGTTGCTATGTAAGCCTGTGAGCTAGCGACGGGCAGGGCTCACGGGAGGGATCCTAGCAGGACAGTGTCCTTTTCCTCCTCACCTTGCTGTACCTGTGTACCTCCCAGACTCTTCTCCAAGCTCCACCTACAGCCAGCTTCCTGGCTTTCTTGAGCTCACTTATTTTTGGTTTCAGCTTCTCCTGCACATTTTGCCACTTCCATTTGCATTGTGAAAGCTTCTGTCTACCCTTCCAGTTATGACTAATAAAAGTCAAAATGACAACAGTTCATACCTGTGAACATTGATACTGTTTGAGGCTCCCCACTCGTGTCCGCTATTTAATCTTCATAACAGTCCCATGCAATAGAAAACATTACTTTAAAGATAAGGAAACAATGCACAGAAAGGTTATGTGACTTGTCTAAGATCGCTTAATTAATAGCAGGAAGAGGCCTTTAAACCAGACGAACGGGCAGGACGCAAGGCTGCAACCACTAGACTACCTCCACGGTAAGGCTTTGACCCCTCATTTTTCCTGTAGGACCTGGACCAATGAGGATGCTGCAGCCCGCAGCATCATCCCCACTTTCCCTCTATCTCCAAGCAAACGTCTGGCTAGTCAAACCTGTATCTCAGTAAAAATATGTAAAAATATGGTGAGGCACCACATGAGGCCAGGCTCACCGCTCTTTGAAATGTCTAGAGTTGCCTGATGGGACTCATGCAAGGTTTATTTAATCAAAAGCTTTACTTGGTTTGGCCTTTTGATAATAATCATTTTGGTCAGCAGCAGAGCTAGTACTCAACAAAACATTTCAGGCATCATTGCATTTGGGACCCACTAGACTGGCCCTCCCCAGTAAAAAATAGAATAGGAACCACAAATACCAGTTAGATATGTAACTTAAATTTTCTAGTAGCCACATTTTTAAGAAAGTGGAAAGGAACAAGTGAAGTTAATTTCAATAATGTGTTAGTAACTCACTCTCCAAAATATTATCAATTTCAACAATTAATATAAAACCATGGAGAGATTTTACGTTATGTTTCACACCCAGTCTTCAAAATTTGCAGTTACTTTTACACTTAGAACACCTCCCAGTGTGGACCAAACACATTTCGGTGCTTGGTAGCCACATGTGGCTAGTGGCTATGGTATTAGCCAGTACAGCACTGTACCAAAGAGATGTGGACATCACACACAGTGAGAAAACCCTGAAATGCCAAGTGCAAATGGGAGAGGAGCCACAGACGAGAAGAGAATCAAGAAAGCATCTGGATAGAGTTATAAAGAAGCCATTTTGGGGGTGCCTGGGTGGCTCCATCGGTTAAACGTCAAGACTGTTGATTCGGCTCAGGTCATAATCTCGGAGTCATTTGAGATCAAGCCCTGCATCATCCTCCACGATCAGTGGGGAGTCTGTTTGAGATTCTCCTTCTCCCTCTGCCCTTCCCCCTGCTCATGCTCTCTCTCATTCTCTCTAGAATAAATAAACTTTTTTTTTTATAAAAAGGAAGTGATTTTGGAGGAAGATAGTGAGAAACTTTGGGGAAATTTTGCTAATTGGTAGAAAGCCTAGTTGGTAAAAAATACATCTGTTTGCTCCTCACTGATTTATTTAGGGAAGTTGATTTTTATTCGAAGCTGGGGGGGCGGCTAAAAAACTACACATACCACAATCAAGGACTTCAGATCATAATGAGGAGAGAAGTTCAGAAAGAATTATTTGAGGACCAGAGTTATTCCATTTGAGTGACTTAAGCTTCCTGACCTCTAGACAGACCCTTCTAGTTTTCTAGATCAGATGAGCATAATGAGTGTTTAAGTCACGTTTCTCTTTTTTCTTGCTGGTGAGAACACACACCTTCAGCTCTGGTGGTGCTTAGGGTTCGGATGGTACAAAGAAAGCATTGGCTTTCTAGGCCTTGTTTAGGTAGTGTGGGGAAAAAAAAAATCACAGAGATAAGAGCCAGGGAGACTGGAGGATGTGATTATGAGTAAAACTTCTGTGGATATGTAATGCCAGCAGCACAAACTGTTTTCATTCCCCATGTTAGTTAATGGCTAATCTAGAGATTGTACTGCCGTTTGCTGATAGAGCACAGTTTAAAATATTTTATCATTAATGTGACAGGGAGTTGGATAAAGAAAATGAAGCGTGATTATAAAATGCTAATTATCGTCCTCAAGTGCATATTGGGCACTCTCGAATATTTGCAGCGTAATTTGCTTTATTTATTATTTCGGTTTGGTTATAAATGTTAATTCAATTGCAGATGGTATGTTGGCAATTTACAGAGCTATAAAGTTATTTGGAAATCCTAATATTTTCTACCAAAATGTTCTGTTGGTGATGGATGAGCTAAATTAAAAAGCCCCTGCTCTTTAGAGTTAAATACATTAATTGGCAAGTAGGCTGCAGGGATTTGCAGACCCGTGCCGGCTACGTTAACTCCTTAAAGGAGTCAAGGACATGAGGTATAATTTAGGGTGGGAATTTTCTCCACGAGAAAGGGTGGGAAGAGAGAGGTCTCTTTTTTCCTACCACTCTGCTAATATTTCTTCAAGGCTGAGATTTTCTTCACGTTCTGGTTCACAGGTCTAGACACGTGCTTGAAGCCACATTTTTGCTATACTACATTAGTGGTTTCAGGGACCGTGATGTGGACAGCTGAGGTGTATCTGTGTGTGACAGTATATACATGTGTGTCCGTGAGTGAGAGTGAGAAACGGAGATGGTGTTTTTCTCCAACCTTACAGATCCCTTAAAGATACACACATGTGTGAGGCCAGTGGTTGCCAGACTGACTGCCCACAGGCTAAATCTGGTTTGCCACCTATTTTTGTAGGCCAAAAGCGAAGAATAATTTTTACATTTTAAAACTTGGGGAAAAAAATTTGAAAAAGAGGATATTTTATGATGCATGAAAATTCTATGAAATTCAAATTCACTGTTTATGAATAAAGTTTTCTCAGAACACAGGCAGGCCCATCATTTATGACTTGTCTATGGCCACTTTGACGTGGCAGAAACCATATTTAAGCACACAGCCTAGGAAGTTTGCATCTGGCCCTTTGCGGAAGGAGTCTGCCAGCCTCTGGATCAGACTACCTAAGGTGTAGTTAATAAAACGTATCTGTAACCTTTGTGTGTGTGTGGGGGGGGGGTTGTTGTTGTTGTTGTTATTTTTTAACTCCCTACAAAATTTATGGGAACATAAGCGATTTGGGGAGCAAATAGGTTCAAATCCCAACTATTCGCTTTTGAAAGGTGAGAACGAGATTATAAATACCGGCGCTGCCTTCCTTCTCTCGTGGGAATGTTGATCATTCAAAGAAGTGATACTGTATTACTAATGTAAATAATTTTGTGCTTCGCATATGTGCGATATGCTCAAAACATTCTCCTTGTCCCCAAAATAAGGATAAAAGTTAAAGATTGCTTTCTTTTATTGTCAAATTAAAAACATAAACTAAGCCATGTTGCTGGATTGTTCTATTTGTGTTAACAATTAAGAATTGTACATGGAAGCCCCGTACTATCAGAAAATATGGCTACCTTATAGAACTCGTTTGGAAACATGTCATTCTTTACTAAGAAATACTGTGCTTAATTAATTCTTGCTCCTAGGAAGTCAACTTGGGGCACTCATTATGGCCTTAATAGGTGGTATAAATTCTGAGACCCCGGAGGAAAACACATTGCATGGTTAGTGGTCTCTGGCCCTTTGGGTGAGTGTGCTCCGGTGCCGGCCCCATCTTGGAGAGTGACAGCCTCTGGTTTTGATGGCTTCGGGTCTGGCCACACTGATATTAGGTTTAAAGACTAGTGTGCAGTAAGAAAAGAAATGCAATGTCTTGTCCCGGTGTTTTGCATTAAACAGTGTGAGACAACCTTCTGACTTGGAAAAATGTGTTTCTTTGAACTCCGGTTTTTCATATTAAATTATATTCATTATACGGCCCATCTGGAATCTCCTGCCAGGCCAAAAATCATCTTACAGACATTAGCAAAAGGAAGTTAAATGTAATTTTTTTTAATTGTATACTTTTCATTTCCATTTATTTTTTCCCTTTTATTGGAAAAACCAGATGGAAAGGAAGGCAGGAACCTCTCCCTTACTCCGGTTCCCTTCGGGAACAGAGGCAGAACATTCCTGGCTCCACTCCTCTCATCCACTGACTTGAGGTGATGACGGGGCTGTCTAGATTCCGGGGATAATTGCTGGAAAGGTCAGGAGTTCAATTTCAAGTGCACACCTGATCGGGGTGGTGGGACTTGGAGAGTAAGTGCAGCGTGGTGGCCACCTTTGGGCTCGCACTGGCGTGGGTTGTCACCGATTATATTCGGTGGTGTAGAAGTGTAACTCACAAGTATCACATGTGATGCGGTCTGTGTTTGTGGACTGGTATTGACTGTGGTTTTGCTGGGAGTTGTTTGCTGGATTTTGTATCTGGGAAACTTCGGCTCTCTTCATCTCTTTGCTTCTTACCAAACCAGACATGTCCCACAAAACACACAGACCCGAGGCTCATAGTGGGGACAGAGGGATGTGTGTTTCCTCGTTCAGACACATGGAAATCGCCAATGTCAGCGCTAGAAGGTAGAGAGATAACTTCATATGTGTGAAATGGAACTGCAGGACAGTTCCGCAGTTTGCTCCGACGGCCCGAAGCCAGATAAAGGCAGAGCGTCAACTAGCTTACCACCCTTTGGACTTGCACTTGGGTGTTTGTCTCTTCAGCCGTTTGCTATTCTGGCAGAGGATATCTGGCAAACTGAGTCATTGCCCCATCAACCCTCCAGCCATCTACAGGAGCAGGTGTTTACTGAAAGCTGGGTAAGGTACCGGATTTGGTGTGGAGGATGCAAGAGCTAAAGCATGATGAGTCTCCAGGGTAGTAAGCTACATCAGAGCAATGCTAGTCATTATCTGTATATACCTCCGCTCACCTGGAGGTGCACTCAGGTGAACTCCAAGCTGTTGTCTTCTGAAGGAATATTTTAAATTCAGATGAGGGTAAGATACTTTTTGGCAGCATACTAACATATTTACTACCTGTGGTCATTTCTTTCTTTATTTTGTTTTAATGATTGATTGATTTATTTGAGAGCAAGTGAGAGAGAGAGAGAAGCAGATTTCCCGCTGAGTGTGGAGCTCAATGCCACGCTTGATCCCGCGACCCTGCGATCATGACCTGAACTGACACCAAAAGTTGGACACCCAACCGACTGGGCCACACAAGCACCCCTACCTGTGGTCATTTCTCAATGAAGGTCTTTGGGGGTCAAAAGGGAGGAGAAGTATTAGGGCTTACTTTGAATTTCTGATAATGAATCTTTGTATCCTGTGTACGATTTCATTGCAGTCAGGTGCCAATCACAGGTTAATAATTTTATTATCTAAATGTATTTTCATTGCCCTGAGTATTTTTTTTTAAGACAGTGTCTTCAAGAGTACCTAGAGATGATCTCATCTGACTTATGTTGCTTTTTACCACATACCTGAGAAGTGGAGGGCAGAGGGCAGAGGAATGCGGGGGTGATATCCACCCCCCCCCCCCACCACTCACACACAATGGGGCCTTTGTGCTGGATGCTGGTGTGAAGTGCGTGCTGTCACGGACTTCCTTGGCCAGGAGCTTCTCTAAGGAAGCTGGCTGTGTCCTACCCTCGCTCATGTTTGACACGGTAATAGACACACATTACAAACGTAAATAGCAACTCTAGGTTTTCTCTTCCTTAGCAGTGTGTTAAAAGCTACTTCCACTAAATGGGTTACTTTGGCTTTAAATAATAGACCCCATCACTTCTCTGTTCCTCAGCGTGTGAGGTGGTTTCACATACCACTCTCCACTTTCAACAAAGCAGATAAGGTATCAACACAATTAAAAGTGAAAAATAATCTGTCTGCTTTGCCGGTAGTGAATGCTTACAGAACACACACTGATACAATAGATTTTAAATAATTTATGTCTGGCACTTTTTTTTTTTTTCAATCTGTAAATGAGGACACCTAATGCGGAATGGCCAGCATGATACTCTATCCTTCCCCCATTAAGATAACAAGATGAGGGGGCAATGATTCAGATTGGCTTATTTTTGGAGCACAACACAGATAAAAATTAAAAATTAAAAGAGATGATGCTCTGAAAGACTTTGGGTAAGCAAGCTCATAAAAGCCATTAGGAAACCTAAAATTACAGATTAATTCAGAATCTCCTTCTGAGGGGCTCCTAAAAGCCCTTTCCGTTTTCTTGGCAGGATTCAAACATTTTTGTGTCACCACGTGGTGTTTTCACAAGGTCTGTTCTGATGCCCGTTAGGGGTCATGCTCAGTCCTGATGTGTCTCTTGCAGCCGTCTTTGGTCTGAACCAAGTAAACTTCAGGTGATGTTAAAAACAAATAGGAATTAGTATGTTATACATTAGGTCTCCCCCCAGCCCGCCCCATAGATACGTTAGTTTTCAAATTACCAGGATCATGCGATTTATCACTGCTTTTCCAGCCCTGAAGGGGTGTGTGGTCCAATCCTGAAGGATTTATCCTGTTGGCAGTCAAGAGAATTGCCCCCACAAATCCCCGAGGTCGAGGGACTGTGCTGTCCCACAGAAACAAAACTCCTAAACTATTGACAAAATGTCATTTAGTCCTTTGGTGGTTAAATATAGCTTGATCATGATTGATGGAGGCCCATCTCTTTTTCCAACACCTGCCTGTGGACATCTCCTAATTATTCATTTGAGGAAACTCTGGATAAAAGTATCAATCCTAGAAACATGTGTGTTCCAAAGAAGAAGGCCAGCCATGTCCAAGGAAATTTTTACTCCTGTTTGATCTAAGGGAAATAATTCCCAAATTCCATGCACAAGCCAATGCTTAAGAGAGGCAAGTTCTTTCAGATGGGTTCAATACAAGCACAGCCTCCTAAGTTCTCTCTTCCTGTCCTTTTGAAGAAACTGAGGAGGGTAAGTGAAGTTCCAGAGGATGGTCACCTGAGGAGAGCAAAAATAGGCAGCACCCCCCCAAGACTCTCACGTGAGCCTCACTGGTCTGGGCAGCCAGATCTGAACCCCCCCGCATCTCCCAGAATGGGGTACGACATTGGGGACTGCTGTCCATTAGCAAACCCATCCTGGGCAACAGAGCTTTGTGAAGCCAAATGGGAAGTAGCCACTGGGGAGAGAGATATCATTTGGATATAGGAAACAGAAGAAGAACGTAGAGCTTTTCACTCAAGATATATGTTTCTTCTAAAGCTAGCAATTTTGGAAAATGAAGCTAAGAGTTTAAAAATAAGGACTCTGTTAGGGAAAATAAAATGGGTCCCCCTCCATCCATTAGGCTGCCTTTAATTGAAAACCAGAGAACAATCTGACTAATTGGCAGGTACCTCTTTTATTGCTGGGCCTATTCGCCCCCTTTTCTCCAGTGGAACCAAAAGACTACTCCTCTTCTTTATCAACCAAAGTCAGGTATGAAACGGAAAAGCAGAGAAGTAACACTTAAAAATTAATTGTGTGTGTTCTGCCAAATTTTCTCTTATAAAATGGGCACAGAAAGTACAGACGTTAAGGTCCTCAACACAGCGGTAGCTCCAGGAGTGGGTTTTTATATAGCACGGTCCTAAGGTGGAAGCTATAATGTGTGCTTAATTGCAGGCAAGTTCGTGTGGTTTAGAAGAACTTTACCTTTTACATTGGAGACCTATTTAATTTCAAATCCTGGCACTGTGCTGACATTATATAGCAACTTCAATTTGAAAGATCAAGAAAGAGGAGCTATGGGTGAAGTTTGAGCCTATTTCTTGCTAATTTGGAAAAAGAAAGAAGGGAGGTGGGGATAAATCATGAAGTTAGAATTGCTGTCTGAATTATGATATTGGAGCCTCACGATTGAAAATATAAATTCTGCCTTCCTTTCCCTTATACTTAAAGAGTTTTGGTGGTTAGGGTTCTCTGCTCATCTTTTTTTCCCCTTCCTTCTCCACTGAAGCTCCGTATGATATTTAAAAAGCAAAATAACTTGCAACATGTTACTTTTTTACTATGAAAGTTGCATACGCTCCATCACAAAGATGATTAAGATACTGCCCTCCAAGGACTCCTGCTTCCAGGAAGAAAGAGACACAAGGATTGATGGTTATGATGTTGTACCATAAATGTTACAGCAGAGCATGTGCTGGTATGATGGGGATTCCGAGGCACCTGAGCATAAGGCATATCTTGGAGCATAAGCAGGGGTGAACAAGGCAGGGAAAGGACTTTCGAGGCATAGGGAACAGCATGGATAAAGGCACAGAGGTGAAAGAGAACACTAGCTCTGGGGAACCGAGCTAAGTGTGAGTACACAGAGGGCCCACACTGAGGGCCGGTGGGCTCTAAACTATTTCGCTGATGATGTCATTGTTTAGATACTGTGTATTTGGGATAATACGGCATGTCAGATCTTTGCCTAGAGGACAGAATACAAGGACAGAATGCATTTTGAGAGCTGAAACTTCAGCAGTATTTTCTCAATAAACTGAGTGAGATTTTCGCACCATGTAAGCAGTGTCTGTGGTGAGGAGAAGCAGAAGACTGTATCAGATAAATACCCATTATTCCATAATTGTCAGACTCCTGAAGACCTAAATGTAAATGCCCGACTCAGTTCCCTTCTGCTCCCACATCCTCTGTGATTTCTTCCTTTTTAATTTGGATTCAGGATATAACCACCTATAACATAAGCAAGAGAGAGATGCCGGTGAGAAAATCCTAGAATGAGCCTGGAATTAAATTTCCTTGGAAAAAGTGCAACAAATTGTGGACAGGCATTTTTTTCTTTCTTTTCTAATTTAGGTCCTCCTTAGCATTATGAAGTAATATAAGTGCATGATGATTATTGGGTTCTGTGGAAGGCTTTTGAATTATGGGATATGCAGAGTTGCCATGGTGATGTACATGGTCATCAACTCGCATATTATGACAGAGCTAAGACCTGGCTTTGTTGATGGTGAAATGTTGCATACCAAACTTCTAAAAGAGATTTAGAAATATATGCTCCTCTCAAAGAGTTTAAGCAGATTTGAGCATGTTTTGGCTCTGTCTCCTTCTGCTTGCCCACCCCCCTCCATTCAGTCCAGATGAGGATCTTGAATTTGGATCTAGATGAGATTTAGTAATTAATGCACAAAACACCTGGGGTCTGCTAACTCCTGGGCTGTAGCTGAGGAGCTATTCTGGTGCATTTCTCTGTAAAATATTTGAGAATTAGAAAACTTAAAATGCTTGGCTTCTTGCCCAGTTATATTTAGAGTAATCCTGATAATAAATCGGTAACTATGCGTTTCAGCGTGGAAGGGCACAAAATAATTGACCCAAGTAATCTAGAAAACAGATGTCTTGAGTTGGTTTAAAGTGAAGATTTAAAGAAAGCTATGTGGAGCTCAGCGAAATCATCCATTTCAGACTTTCTTCCTGTCTTAGGGTTTTTCTCCCTAACACATCTCAACTCAAATTCTTGAGAAGAGGGGCAGTGGTCCCCAAGATACAGTATTCATAATATTTAACCTGCTGCACAGAAATGCTTTGAGTAACAGATGCACTGCTTGGCCTTCCGTATTCTTCACTTCTTTCCAATTCACTCTTTATTTCAGTGGCTCCCAAGTGGGGGTCAGAGATATCTAAGTGGTATATGAATGAGCTTCTGGGCACCCTCCTGAACTTGCACCTAAATATATATGGTATTTGGGAGCACACTCTATCCAATTCTGAAAAAGTTCTTCATCTTCTTCCTAGTCCTCCCAGCCCCCTCCTCCAAAGTCCCTTACCCATGTGGGAAATAAAGCCCAATAGTAAAACATAAAACAATTCCCAAATGGTATCCCTTTCTGCCTCTTCCTAAGGTTGTGGACTTGCTCTGAATCACCCCAATGAGATCCTGGAGCAAGTGTGACTGTGGTAGACTTGTATAATTCTGTCTGATCTACAGTCTTAAAACGAGCTTGGGGGTCAACCAGGGAAGAAGAGAGATTACCTGGAACTACCACATCCTCACAAAGGCAACACGTAGAGAAGTGATGGGATCCTAGAGCCAGGACTGGGTTCTTAATTAGCAGGACCCAATACAAAATAAAAATGCTGACCTCTTCTTCAAAAAATATTCAGGATTTCAAGACAGTGACAGCAGGGCAGTAATCCAAGTACCCGGCTGTGTGTGTGCCCATGTCACGGGCCTGCAAAGCCGCCCTGCCCAGAATAGATCCCTTCACTTTTTGAAAAAGCCAGTTTCACTAACAATGTGGACCTGCCTTATTTATGGAACTCGCTCCCCCAAAATTGCGTTTAGAGATTATTGGCCCCCCAGACCTGGTTATAATAATAATCAGATCCATAGGATAGCTGATAACTTAAAAAAATTATTTTATCCAAGATCATGTTTTTGAAATCTAAAGACATGTTTTCACCGAAATTAAAAGACATTTTATCCAACTGATTAATCTCTCCTTTCTGTTGGTTTCCTGTTTGTATTACCTAGTAGCATTTCTTCCCCAGATCATGTTCCTCTAAAACAAAGAACATTGTGAACTGAATGTGTGGCTCAGTGCCCTTCTTGGGACACTGAAAACTTTGGAAGTTTAGATTGTGATTTTCTGATGTTGTGAGTTCAGGTTCATGTTGTGAGTCCTGAACTCACAACATTGGTATTCTTTCCCAGGGAGTTTTAATTAATTGAGGATTAAAAGGATTGAGACCATTGGCCTCTGGGTCTCTGGGGGTTGAGCTCTCAAGGATTCACCTGACAAAGTCCAGGACAATGCCATCATCACCTCTTCCAGAATGACTGGTTCCCACAGAGGTGATGCTTTTGCTCAGTCTGTCGTCATTGCCTTTCTAGTACCATCTTCCTACACCTCTCGCAAGATAAAGGCTTGCCTCACTAATCTAGGGAAGAGTAAATGCCAAGGAAGCTTCTGGTCTAAGGGGCTTAGAAGGAGATAGGCCTAAAATCTATGGTCAGATTCTAAGCGAAGGGACAGAAGACCCTCTTCCAGTTAGCAGGCAAGAGGCACCATGGAATGATGGACCTTCTAGAAACCATGGCTAGTAAACAGCAGAGCACTCAGGCTTCACTTCTGTCACTCATTCATCTTTACTAAATTCCCAACAGTGGGACCTTGTCCTGTCAGGGTTTTTTTTTTTTTTTTTTTTTAAACCAAAAAAATAAACAACTCTAAGCCTCTACCTCTTGGGACACCTCAGCTTTCTTGTTTGGAATATGAATCTTAGGTTGTTTTCCTTTTGGAGGCTCTGAGTGCAGCCCCCTCCCTAACTCTCAGTGTCCTTTGAGTTACATTTCTGCCCACCCTCCCTGCTCAGGAGGAAACTCTGTTTGTCATCAAAATAGTAGGCTGTTTTTCTACTTTCTCCCTCCCTCTCACCCATTGTCTTTCAGTGGGGTGAAAAGGTCTTCACTTTTCTCTTTCTCCCCCACAAATCTTGCTATTAATAACTTTTCAGACGTTGTCACGCATAGACTTCCACTCACTCTGGAGGGTGTTTTTTGTTTGTTTAAGGCAACGTGTTTCCTGGTCTGAAAACCGTGTTTCCCAAAGTAGCCGTGATGGGATTATTCCGTACTCCCCTCCCACTGGCAGCATCTTCGCTGCTGGCTGGAAATGGGAATTGCAGCTCTGCGCTGGCCTGGGGCTGCCCCTCACCAGGGTCCAGACCTGCTCGCTAGGGTGAGTGACTACTGGGGAAGCCCACTGGTTACTTTCTGAGCGAGAGGGAGTTGAAATTTTTTCCCTTTCATGACCGAGGGAGAAGGACAAAGTAACACTCCTCACTGTCTCTCTTCTTTCACTCTAGAAAGAGAAATTACCCTTTTGAACTTTGCATGGGATAGAAATTAACTCTGCAGAAGCCCAGTGCAAACAGATGTGCTTCCTGTGTTACTTTTTGGGTGGATTTCTCCTAATCCCGATACAGTGCCAAGTTGCCAGGTTTTGTTTTGTTTTGTTTATATAAAAGAAATAATTTTTTTTTTTAATGTTACTTATTTGAGACGGGGGGGGGTGGAGGGGCGCGCAGGCAGAGGGACAAGCAGGCTCCCCCCTGAGCAGGGAGCCCAATGCGGGACTCGATGCCAGGATTCTGAGGTCATGACCTGAGCCACAGGCAGACGCCCAACCGGCTGAGCCACTGAGATGCCCCAAGAAAGAAGTTTTTGCTTAGTGCCTTTCTTCAAACTATCATGACACATTTCACACATGTTAAACCTGATGTAAATGGCTCTAGGCCTAAAAAGCTACTTCTACTCAAAACACCATACTATGACTTCTCTCAGGTAACTCTATGATTAAATACAAGTGAGCAGATTGGCCATTATTTCAGAGATCAAGGATTCTTGGGCTATCTTTCTGACCGGACCCAAGAGCAGGTTCAAGGGTATAGGTATAGGTATTTGTATTCATACACGGAGGTCACTATCCACTTTAGTATGTGTTAAATTAATGCACGAGGAAATCAGAGATTGGCAGCCTCCTGAACAATCTTGGCAGATTGTAATTCTGACCCTAGCCTTCTGTATGGAAGAGTGAGTACTTCCCCAGTAAATGCCCGACATGGCCATCTAGACCTGGCTGGTCTGATCCTCAGTCTGCTCTTTCAGCTGTGTCTTGTACACACACAGTCCATCATTTACATCTCTGCCAGCCCAAACCACAGCCCCTTCCCTGTACGTCCTCACCTAGGATCTTGGCAAAGCTGAGCTGTTCCTTGAGGGAGAGCTTGCCATTCAAATCCTACCCCTTCGTTAGAGCTGGAATCAAGTGCCGTATCCCTTCTAAATCCTTTGAATTCTTATGGCTTTACTCAGTAAATATTTTAAGTGTGGCTACTCTGTGCCAGACACTTGGCACTTTTTCACTTTCTCTTCCATTAAAAGTTCTTATCACACTGCACAGTGGCATCAGCTACAGAGTGTTCACTTGATTTAATGTTCCTGGTAAGTTGAGAAAGAGCAGGAACCATGCTTTCTGTATCTTTATATGCCCCAGGAGAACCCACCATCCACTCCAGTTAATTGGCATTGGATGAATGAATCAGTACGGGAATGAATATATAGAGAGAGATGGCCTTTGGAATTGTGAGGTTGTTTACCCATAATAATCCGAATTGTTCAGAGGTGAGAACAGTGTTCTTTCCTATCGGGGAGTCTTTATTTTAAATACAAAATGTGTATTGGAAGTTTTCCAGAAGAAAGCTTTGAAAAGAGGAGGTTTCATCAGTAGCAAAAGCTATCATTCACTTCCTATGTCCTGGGCATTGGCTTCACACTTTATGTGTCCCTTAATTGGGTACACTAGGTAATCCCATGAAGTGTAGGCACTTTCCTCATCCCAAATGAGGAAATGGGCCTTCGTGTAACTCACTTAATGTCCCACAGATAGTAAGCCACAGAGTTAGAGTTCAAGTCCACAGGTACTCGAGCTAACCTAAGTTCTTAATCGCCAGGCTAGCATCTACACCAACAAAAAGCACTCTATTGGGGAGGGGGTAGGGGATATTATGTGTGGTGACATCTGAAAACCAGAAGTTGAAACATGGTCCACAGAAGAAAAAAATGAAAAAATGATCAGAATTAGAGCAATGATTTGAGAGTACTGGAGGAGATAAGGAGGCTGAAGTTATCGGATCAAAACACAAAGGATAGAAGGCAATGAGCCACTTTTCTCTATGTCCTTGATGGATTTGGAAGACTTGACTAGTCTATCAAGGTAATTATGAATTTTAGATATTTAGGGAGAAGAGAATATTTAGATTTTAAAAAGATGGTTACCTTTCCTTTTGATTTAGGAGTATGTCTGCACTGCAGGTAGGAGACGATTAGGTGGGACAATGGTACCTCATAACCCCAAGGGGAGACAGAAGTAATCTGAGTAGGCAATGGGCATTCCAGGATTATTGCTAAGACACGAAGCAAATCACTCCAATGCATATGTGGCCTTCGCCACCATAGGTGTACTTTTTTCTTTTCTTTTGCCTGGATCTCAGTTTCCCTGATAATAAGAATAGGAGCATGAGGTAAGAGAGGTTGGAAAAACTGGTCAGAAGATACGGGACTCAGTTCGTGGTGCAGATCTGTCTTCTCGATTCAAGTAGCTAGAGTGTTAATTGTGTTCCTCTGAAACCACAGGAGTCCTGATTTACCACCAAAAGTCACAGAGAAATCAAAATTAACCAATAGAAGTTATGATCAATGACAGAAATCATAGCTAACCAACATGAATCCATGTTAATGATGCTTGACATGTAACTATGTCAACCCAGAAGACTTGACTGTCTAAGCTGATTACATCTCAGCCCAGTGGGTCTTCTACTAAATTCTGAGAAGTCCCGCAGCTCACTTTCTTAAGTACGGACAATATCCTCAGGGAATGCATTACTGTGGATGAATATCTTATGGAATTAAGGCATAGTACATCCAGGAGTCTCACTCTGTCTCTGATTAGAGCTGAGGGCATCATCATCCGTTTGTTCATTGAACAACTATTTATTATCTCCCATGCTAATCCACTGTCCCAGTATTGGGGATATTCATGCACTCATACAGTTTTATTAGGTGTTGAAATATTAAAATACTTTCCTACCATCTGTCAAGTAACCATTGCCACCAAAACGTCTTTCTCTCCCCCAGCCAAGTCCACTGTCTTGGTTCCGGGGAAGACACATTAAACACTGCTTTGAGGCCATGTGGGAGCCCAGCAACCCGCCCACTTTAGTTCTGGGAAAGCTGGCCTCCATGACCCTGCTTCTTCTCTGTCAGGGGGTCAGCAAGGAAGATGTCACAACTGCTGGTGATACAGTGACACCCCGTTGTAGAAATTTATGATACCCATTTGGCTCCCCAAGGCTGTGACTGCTGGCCACAGGCTAGCATTCTTCCATGTTGCCCAGGTAGCCTCTGAAGTAAACAGTGCTATTGTTTAATATTTTAATTATTATACTTGATTTGGAATAATATAGAAAGATAAGCAAAATACCAAGGTTACCTAGAAGAGGAAGCGTTTATATGTGCTTGGATCAGTCAGAGAAGGCTGGATGAGGTGACATACATCCTGAAGACAGAATTTTTCTGGGTTTACTGGGCAAAGGATATTTTAGGAAAGCAAGAATAAAATTGGGGAGGCAGGGCACCTGGGTGGCTCAGTTGATTAAGTGTCCAACTCTAGATTTCTTCTCAGGTCATAATCTCAGGGTTGTGAGATGCAGCCCTGTGTCCTGCTTGCACTGAGCATGGGTCCTGCTTAAGATTTTCTCTTTCCACCCCCCTCTGCCCCCCCACCAAAGAATACAGTTGTAGTGTCAGCAGCTCTAGGCTGGTCCCCCACAAGTTGTAGTTTTTGCCTGTACAGATAGAGGACCTGTTCTTCCTTAGTTTTCAAATACCACCTCTTCCTTGGCCATTTTCTTTGCTCACAGAAACTCTTTTCATCCTTGCTTTCAAGACATCCCACCTTTTCACTGGTGTGAAGATGCACTTGGAATTCCAGAAATGTACAGCTGGATAGGATCTTGGAAGTCAGCTATCCAGCCCCTCACTGAGGAGAGGAGAGAGCTTTGCCTTTTTGGCCTGAGGTGCCCAAGGCCACACAGTGGTCGTGAGGAGGCTGCAATCCAGCCCTTGGATTTCTTCTCCACGGCTCTTCTTCTCCTGCCTCCTACCCCTTCTCTCTCCTTCTTCCCCCCACTCCCCAGACATCTCCTCCAAATGGGGCCCAGTCCTTGCTTTTACACACTCAACTTTTCAGTGTTTTCTCCTCTAGGCATGTCTCTGCCCATCCACTTGCTTCAAGGACTATCACGCTTTGGACTCCGCACTTTTAAAGCCCATTTTTATATATGACAAGACTTTGTTTCTCAAAGTGTGTGGGTTCCAATTTTAGGTGGCACAGATTCATGGCTTTATATCTCACTGAACCACATAATAAGAAACATTTTCTCTGAATTCCTCAAAGAGTAAGTCTCAAGTCAGTGCTGAGCTGTCTCTAACACTTGCTTAGCTCCCTTTTCAGCAAGAAGTGACACTGTCTGGGGTTTTAAGCCCTTAGCAGATTTAGTATCCAGTGAGTGAAATAATATCTGATTATTATTTTGCTTGACTTTCATTTTATTTGTGTTATATTTACCTTTTGATATTGACAGTCGATACTGGGTTTCTTTATTTTTTAAGTTGGTTTTTTTGGGTTGGTTTTTTTGTTGTTGTTTTTGGTTTTTTGTTTGCTTGTTTGTTTTTGACAGAGACATAGAGTGGGAACACAAGCAGGGGGAGTGGGAGAGGGAGAAGTACACTTCCCACTGGGCAGGGAACCCGATGCGGGGTTTGAACCCAGGACCCTGGGATCGTGACCCGAGCTGAAGGCAGAGGCCCGACAACTGAGCCACCCAAGGTCCCTCAGTGCTGGTTTTCAAATGAAGCCAGAGATTAAAGGTCTTCCTCCATTTTAAGTAATGTTAAAAATAAAAAGAAGAATTAGCCTCAGTAAAAATATTAAGTAGATAAAATTGAGGTGGCTTGGAGCTACCATGTCACACAAAGGCACACACTAGGTCCTCAGAGCAGTGGTCTATGAGGAAATAAGGTTCAAATAATAATATCTCACATCTACTGGGAGGAAGATTTGTAGAATGCAAACCTCTCTTTGGCCTCAGAGGGCTCTTCTGTTTACCCAATCCATGTATAAAAAATGCCTCCCAGCATATATATTAGTCAGCAAGTATCATACCATGGTGGAAATGATTTACTGAAACTTAGACCTTCACCTGATATCTAGCCAAAAACCTGATTTGGAAAACCAAGAAGACCTATTTAGTTTCTGCCGACGTTGTTACTGAACCTGACTGAGTGGATAACTAATGACACAAAGTTCTTTTCCTCTTTCTTCTTTCATTTGAGTATCATGACATTGTTTTCTCTCCCCCTCTTGCTCACTCACTAAGAATTTGCTGAACTGAATATTTAGCTTTTTAATAAATGGAGGGGGTCACCTTTGTCCATACCTCACTTGCTTTGAACATGCAGAAAAGACCAGATCTTCCATTGGGTCAGTGTTTCTTGGCAGGAGAGCCGTGCAGTTTCTGTAAATCGAGTTTGTTCTTCTGGCAGCCAGAAGTGTCCTGTAGGTATATTTTTTGCATTAAAAAGATATGTTTGAGGTGACCACCCTGCACAGGTTCTCTTAGAGGTTCGGAGTATTGGTAACCTGTTATTTTGGATTTGGGACATATTTGTAGCTCCAGAAGTACCAAAATAAACTGTGTTTTCTTGGAAAAGGTATGTGTCTGGGATGTGACAGGAGTTGCAACCTTAAACAAGATTTCCAGGCATTTACAGTTGAACTATGCCAGTAAAAATATGTTTATTTAGACATTAAAATCCTAGGGTGCCCACGTAAATATCCTAAACAATGGGTGTTACATGAGCTTTCTTTGTCAATGTGCTTTAGCTTTAAATGATTTTAGTTCTGGTTCCCGGAGTGTTAATGCACGACAGGGAAAGCTGAACTCAGATGGTGAGCCTTGTGTGCTGTTTAGCACATTCCGTGGTGTGTTTCTTACGTCAGAGAGTGGTTGCTAATGTAGGTGAAAGTCACATCACAGTTGAGAAGGGAAAGCTCCCTGCTCTTAATACTCCTAGCAATTTAGAGGTTTTTGTTGGGCAGTTAAGAGAGAGAAAAGAGAGCAGGTATGCCCTCCACTCACTGCTCATTCATCTGTGTAGTAACAAGCAACCCTTGATTATCCATTGTCTGCAAACAGTGTGGGAGAAATGAGGAGGACAAAGGGGAGAAGGTGGCCACCCATGTGCTCATGAGACTATAATCTGCTTTATTTCATCAGCATTTCACAAAAATCGGGATAAACTGCTGCTTTGGCCAAAATATAATTTTCAGAAAGTTGAGAAGTAACAGCTCATTCAAATATTCAGGAAGCATGTAGTTGGAGATTTGTTGAACTCAAGAGTGAGAGAAATAGCAGGATGGCAAAGCTGGTTCAAAGGAGGATTTGAACAAAATATCTAGGTGGCTAGGTAGATTGCTTGGCAGATAATGGTGAAAGGCAGAAAGAATGCTGGGATCAGACTGCAAAGTCAGATACAAAACTGGTTAATGTCCTACAAGGCAATAAAACAATAGTCTTTGGTTATATTTCAGCCAGACAGAAATCTTTGCACCTATCCTTAACAAATAGATCTGTAATTTATCAGCCTTCTCCAGTCTTTACAGAGCCCATGTCCAATCAATTGTAAATAGTAGGTCAAACAAAGTTACATTTCCCAAGAGTGTCAGAGGACTCTTAGGTAAGCTTGTCACAAAGCCAGTGCTTCGGAACCGTGCTGCCCCACAGAACTTTCTGCCATGACGAAGATCTTCCATACATATGGCTGTCCATTGTGGTAGCCATGAGCTATCTGTGGCTCTTGAGCATTTGAAATGTGGCTAGTGCAACTGAGGAATCGATTTTTAAATTTCATTTCATTGTTATTAATTTTCATTTAATACCTCTATGTCTTTAGTGGCTACCATTTTGGACAGCACCGCTCCAATGTGCTATTAAATAGGCAGGTCTTTTTATACCTTATTTCCAATCTTGGATAATATTTTTCTAAGTACTCTATAAGTTAAATTATATTTTAAATATTGTAATGAGCTAAATATGCGGGAAAGAAGTGGAGAAGACTTTCTTGAAAAGACCTCATTCTTCCCTGACTCTTATCATTTCTTTTGCAAATGTAGTGCATCTTATATTGGGTTTCTTGCTAGTGGGCTCACCTGAAATTTTTCTGACCAGCAAGGGAGCTGCTTATGAAGTTAAGCCTGTTTGGAGGGAACCCAGCTCCGCATTATGTTTTCCAAGTGAATTAGCTTGGTATTCATTTTTCCTTCAGCAAGATAATAACAGTCGTGTCTAGTTTTGATTAAAAGGGGCTTTCTGATTTGAAACAAAGGGAGAGCTGACTATTAATATTTCCCAAAGATTTTAAGGCTCAAATACGTTAACTTTTCTGCTTCCATCACTTCATGAGTCAGACCAAGCAATCAGTGCATTGATCAGGCTGGCTTTGATTTCTCATGAAAGTTGGTAGTTTTACTTAGTCTTCTCATCTTCTCGCTTGCTTGCAGGGCTTTTTCCGCAGAAGTATTCAGAAGAACATGATTTACACTTGTCACCGAGATAAGAACTGTGTTATTAACAAAGTCACCAGGAATCGATGCCAATACTGTCGACTCCAGAAGTGCTTTGAAGTGGGAATGTCCAAAGAATGTAAGTGGAGGTTCAAAAAACTTTTTTTCTGTCTTTGTCTTATCTATAAATATGATTTGCTCAGCTTCCAAAATCAAGTCGTGGAGGACATAGTATGTGGAACTCGACCTGACACTCAGGATAGATTGCCAAGGCTAGGTATAAAAAGAGGTGGTAGGAAAACAGAACTGTGGGGATTTTCAGATAAAACTTGAGTAGCAGTTGGGGAAAAAGGCAGGAGCTGTGTTGTTGATGGCAGATTTGTATTCCAAAGCGGTACTAACTCCCTGAGGGTTTCAGAGCCACTGGTAACTCAGATATATCATATAGCCACTTAGAGACTCCCATTTCCCCATCCTGACAGTACGAACAAAAAGTTTTGCCTGTATCTGGGAGAAAAAAAATGAGACGAGAGGCATGAATATTAACAGTAGTAATAACCAGCCCTTTTTCAGAGGGAAGGGGGCATAAAACTTCTGTTGTAGGAGAAATATTTAGAAATTCGGTGAGTTGGCATTTTTCCAAACTTGATTTAGCTTTTTTTCCTCCCAGCCACCCCCTCCTCGAAATAATTAAACATTTTTTAATGCAAAAGAGAACATTTTAGTAAATTAAAAATTAGTGGTCCATAAACATCTGATAATGGGGACTTGAAATATACATCATTTAATGCAGACAGTATGTACACTACAAAAAACTTCATTACTTGCATTTCTCTCTTTGGTGCTTTCACGTGGAGGGGACAGGAAATTGATGGGCAAATGGCTTGGCTCAGGCAGGCCAAAGGAAGACATACAGTTGTGTGCATGGTGAAGCACCTAATGTGATTGCTGCTTCCTCATTCAGCCCATGGCTTGGGGATTTGGTGAAGGCAGACTGTGAGTGAGGCACCGGGCTTGTGGTGTGAGGGGGTGCTAGTGATGCCTGAGACATGGTCCCTGACCTCTAAGATATGAGACAAAAGGCCAGGTACTGGCACCTGGATAGCTGAGTCGATTAAGCGACTGACTCTTGATTTCGGCTCAGATCATCATCTCAGGGTTGTGAGAGGGAGCCAGCCCTTCATCAGCCTCTGCTATCAGTGGGGAGTCTGCTTGAGATTCTTTCTCCCTCTTCCTCTGTCCATCCACCCCGCCCCCACATGCTTTCTCACTCCCTCTCTCTTTAAAAAAAAGCCGGGTACTTCAGCCACGATCTTATAGGCTGGCTCAAAGATGCATGTTACAGGACAAGGGCTCTTGGGATTTTGGAACTGGGACATGTGGCCATTGGATGGTGGGGAGACTGAGGAGGGAATGGCCCCAGAGCCAGGCAGCACTGCCCTGAGGGTGCTCAGGTGGTCGACTGGCTTTTTCCTGGAGTAGCTTCTAGAGGATGTTGCCCAACATCCATTCCATCCTTCACCTTTCCTAAATGTACCCAGGGTTTAATATGCTTTTCCACTTCTTGGGTTTCTATACTTGAGGAAAAACAGCGGGGTTGGGAACAATTCAGCTGACTCAAGCCGAGCATCCTATTGTGTCCCAGCCTGTCATATTCTGTTACTGGTTCATGGTGTGAATTTGTAACCTCAGCCAGTCTAATGAGAATGAGTTCAAAACTTGTGCTTGGTATCTGTGAAAGAGAAAAAGATAAATTAGACTTCATCAAAATAAGAAATGTCTGCTCTTCAACAGTTACTATGAAATGAATGAAAACACAAGGCACACACTAGGAGAAAGTATTTACAAATTGCACATCTGATTCAGGACTCGTATCTAGAATATACGAATCTCTAAAAACTCAATAAATAGAAAGCAAATAACCCAATTAAAACAAACAAACAAACAAACACAAGTGCCTTTCAAAAATGCCAAGATTACGAATGGCAAAGACAGACTGAAAGGCTGTTCCAGCTTAAGAGAGACATGCCAGTTATATGCAATGCATAAACCAGATTGAATCCTGGGTCAGAGGGGAAAATAGCTATAAAGGACATTATTGGGACAGTGAGTGAAATCTGAATATGGACTGTAGATTATAGCATTGTAATATACTGTTGTATATTATTATATACTAAGAATTGTGAATTAGATCAAGGGTGTACAGGGGTTTTCATTCTTGTAACTTCTGAGCAAATTTGAAATTTTATCTTGATAAAATTACCTAATCAGAACCCAAGACTTGTGCTTAGAATATTGGGACAATTCCTAATGCATGTGAACAAGGAACCAAGTAGCCCCAAGGGCCCATAGTAGCTATCCTTCAACTCAAAAGGGAAGTCACTTCTAGGACAAAGCAGGCACTATGGTTGGAAGAGTGGAAAGATAGACAGAAATTGGGCCCTGAATCAAATCGCTAAACCAGCCGGCCCTAAAACCTCCACCTCCAGCTAATTTGATTATATTTTGCCAAGAGGTGCCTATTAAAGCAGTTGAGGTTGGGGACTTATTTGTATTTAGGGTGCTGATGAACAAGAATGGACTGGGTCATCAGACAGGGAGGCATCCTGCCATCCCTCCTGAGAGTGGTTTTTTTCCCTCCAGAAAGTTCTGTGTGTGGATGATGGGTCAGTTGACATATTTCAGCCAGTTCTCTATGATCCTTCCAAACTTTAGAGCTATTGAATTACTTGAAATCAATAAATGTGAAGATGCAGAGCTAATATTCACTTAGCTCAGGCCCCCCAACCCTACCATGGAAGAGAAAATCATGACATTGCCCTGAAATAGCCAGATTTTTTTGTATATGTAAGTGAGAGCCACAGGATGATCCCTTGACACTCCATTTTTGGTCTGACATTCTGTAGACAAGACTGTCACACTGCAGTTCTGTGGGAGAATTTTAGTCTAGGCTGAAATTATAAATGAGTAAGCCAGATGTGGACTCAGGGTAAATCAGTACTTTTGCATTTATTTTGTGTGGGCTGGAGACCCATTTCCTGCTTACATTACTTAAAACCCATATCCTGCTGCTCTGTAAAAACTGGCAGCTTGGTTGCCAATTAAAAAAAATAATAATAATGTTTACACCCACAGGAAAACTCTAGTTTCAACCCTCAAGGAACTTATCACCTTAATTAGATTTAAAAATATAGAAATGAGAAGAAAATGGGATCATTATGCCCAAGTATACAAAAATAAATATATTTTCCTTAGAAGGAAATTGAAGAGAAAGGAATAAACACTTGGAGTATAGAGACTGAGGGTCTAATAGGATATTTTTAAAGTTGAAATAAAAAGAAGCAGGAAAATACTAGAATCGGTAACCAATTATACCACAGTATTCGCAACTGAAATGAACCCAAGCATAATAGAGACTCATAGAATGTTAGAACTGAAAAGGGATCTTAGAGATTGATTTTCACTCACCTCTCTCACTTGACATCCAAGCACACTGGGACCCAGAAAGATGAAACGGTTTTCCCAGCAATCCCCAACTGGCTGAAGACAGAACCAAGATTACAGTTCAGCTCTTTCCCTCTTCTGGCCCTGGTTTCTCGGAGGTACCAAGATTAGCAAGATTTGCATTCAATTCTTGCCGTAGGTCATGAGGACTCATTAGTATGTGTCAGAACTTTGGGGATGCAAGTGACAGAAAACTCAGCTCAAACTTGACATAAGCTTAAAACATCGGCACAGGTACCTGGACAGGCCAGAGTAACCCGTATGCATCCGAGGGCTTGCGTTCCTTTTCAGGGAATGGTTCCCCTTTGCCTCCCACAGCTATTTTTTACCGTGTTGATTTTGTTTCCGGGAAGATTTTATAAATGGCTACTAAAGATGCCACTAATAGCTGCGCCTAATAGTCTACCTGACAGAAAGAGAGGCTCGGGTCCCCACCATTCCATCAGTGCCTAGGACCTGGTTCTCTCTGGCCTCACTTGGATCACGTGCCCCGTCTGTCTCGCTTTGGGGATGGTGGAGGGGTGGATCACTGTGATTGGCTAGGTCTGGATCACGTGCCAACCCCTGGAGCCCCGCATGGAGGTTGACCCTGCCCAAACCAGGTCGGCTAGGAGTGTGGGAGGAAGGCATCCCTAAGTGGGGAATAGGAAAGACAAGGTAAAAATTTACTCCATGCTCAGGAAGACCCGTTAGGTCCCACGGTGCTGTTGTTCTTATTCTTTGTGCTGTTGAAGGAAAGAAGGAAACCTAAGAATCCTATTACAGTAATAACTATCATAGGCTCGGTGTTTTCTATAGGCCAGGCACTACTTAACCATTTTTAATACTTTGTCCCATTCGATCCTAACAACAACCCTGTGAAATAGATTAGTTATAATCCCTTCCTTCCCCTTTTTTGGGCAGATGTGGAAGCTTAGGTACAGAGAGGTTAATTAATTTGGGGTAACACACTTAGTAAGGGGCAGTGCTGGGATTTGGATCCTGGTAGTAATACATGCTACATGCCATAAAAAGCAGCTTTTGAAACTCTGACTTTCCTTTTTGACACTATTGCAAGTGGTTAAACGATAATCACACTCCTTGTTGCATAGCAGAGATGTATACTCTAGAAAATTATGTGCAGATTTAATTTTTATAGCTCAAATTTGGTTTTCGATGAATAAGGGGATTTCCTAGTAAAAGAAATCCTTTAGTGTGGCAGATGGGAAAAGCATGATTATTTCTTCACGTTTCTGTTCTGTAAATGCTGGTGGATATACCTTGTATTTTCCAAGGGCTTTGTAAAAACTAGGGGAACCTTTTTTGCAGAGGAATAGCTATTTGTCAGAGCACGGAATTTGAAAGTGGTAGCAGCAAGTGAAAAAAATCGATTTTCAGCAGCATTCTAAAAGTGGTACAAAAATTTATGAAGAACTTGGGGAGGAGGCAAAGGAAGCAAAATGACTCAAAGTTGAATGATGAGTTTCTGCCGGTGGGGTGGGAGGCTCGAAACAATGTCACCAGAGGAAAGTATGTGGCCCTAAAATAAGAAATAAAAAAGAGAATAAAGGAAGACATAAAATTTGGGATTGTGAAAGAGATGTCCGGACAAGCTTATGAGACAGATAAACCACTAATTGTCCATGATGGGGAAGGAGAAGGTTTAAGACGATACCACATAGAGACCGTAGGAGTTTAGAAAGCCTAACCATGGGCATTTGGGTCAGTTACAGAAATCCAAATGAATAGCTCAAATCCTTAAGCCAGGGATCAGGAAACTTTGTTAAAAGGGTCAAATAAGAAAATATTTTTGGCTTTGAGGGCTGTGTGATCTCTGTGCCTGTCACTATATCCCAGAAGGAACCATAGAAAGTACATAAGCAAAGATTGGTTGCGTTCCTATAAAACTGTTTACAAAAACAAGCAGAGGGCTGGGTTTGACCCAAAGGCCACACTTTGCCTACTTCTGCTTTAGGTGGTTCACCCGGTGGTCACGTGTGCCACTTATGGTTGCTCTGTGATCTCATGCTCAGCTCATCTCCCACTGTCGTCTGCTCCTCTCCTACGAGTAGAAGCCCCAGCTTCCAGCCACACTGGACCATGCTGACCCACGAGCCTCACGGCTTCATGTTTCTCTGGAGGCTGTGTCCTGGAACTGACTGTCTACTCCCTTCTCCTTCAGATGAGCCCCAGGAGCTGGCAGAAGTGTCATTTTCTCTGGGCATCCTCCCTGAACCCCAACCCGCACTCCACGTCATTCATTCTTCCCCATGTTCCTCTAGTACTTTGAATATACCCCCACGAACTGCAGACTTACTACTGTGTGATTCTTCACACACTGCCTAGGCTCCCTGGCTAGACTGATCATAAACTCCTAAAAGGGGTGCCTGGGTGGCTCAGTGGGTTAATCCTCTGCCTTTAGCTCAGGTCATGATCTCAGGGTTGAGTCCCACATCGGGCTCTCCGCTCAGCAGGGAGCTTGCTTCCCCCTCTCTTTCTGCCTGCCTCTCTGCCTACTTGTGATCTCTCTCTCTCTGTCAAATAAATAAATAAAAAATCTTAAAAAAAAAAAAAAAACTCCTAAAAGGTAAGGCAAACATCCTGTCTTCCTCACCTTATAGCCCTGACTTCAGCATGATGTCCAGTGAAGTTAGACTTGTCAAGTGGTTAAAGTTGACTATTTATTTATTTAAATTTTAAGTGGGCTCTCCCACCAACAAGGGACTTGAACTCATGATCCTGGGATCAGGAGTCCAATGCTCACCGACTGAGCCAGCCGGGTGCCCTGGCTGTTGTAAAAGACAACCAAATCCAACATCTACCTGCCTTTACTTCCTGAAAAGGTGCCAGGCCCAAAACAGTTGTGGGTATGCACGCCCATATTCCTCCCTCGGGCCTTCACTTACCGGATTGGGACCACAAGAACAAGTTGTGCGACTTCGTTGGGGTTGTGTTTTCTACCTGAGTAAAAGGAACTTTAGTATTGACTGACAGCCTGGGCATGAGGTGAGAACTGATGCTTTTAATCCTGTTTAGACAACAGTGTTTCTCCAATCAGCTTCCTCTTGCCAGTTCTCTCCCCCAGAGGATATTAGATCTCCTGGTGGATTTGCTGTGGAAAATGGTTGAGCTGAACAGGCAGCTGTGTAACTGTGTATGCCAAAAGCCCACAAAGGTGGAGAGGCTAACATGGACAAGTGGCAGGATTGGGGGCTCACTTGGCCAGTTCTAGGCCATCAGATTGCTCACTGACAAAAAGGAGGATCCAGGTATGGGCTAGACATTGGGGTCAGGAGGCCAATAGGAAAATGAAAGATACAAAGTCGGCCAGAATCAAGACTCATGTGCCATGATAAAGGGGAAATAGTGGGCTCTGGATGCTTCTAATATTCGACCAGGTTCCCCTGGTCCTCTGGCCTTCCAGATGGGATGCCCTCACTCCACATCTGTAACAGAAACACTGCGGGGGTTACTGTGCCTTCCACCCCCGTTCTATTTCTTTTCTTTCTGAAAACCACTGGCCACTAATTCACAAAGGAACCTCTTCAAATTGCCTTTGAGCTTATGTTTATGTGGGCCATGCTTTGGAGTGGTGGGCAAAACATGTCTTTGATTTTGCTTGAGAACGCTGTTCCATGTTAATTTCATAGCAGTCCCCTCGCCCCGTGACAGTTGTATATTTGTAGAATAAAGCAGTTGAATAATCTCTGAATTTGGGAATCCCTAAGTGCTCATTGACACCTTCTCATTTGGGGCATATTGAGCTTAAAAACAGCTTTTTATAAAGTCTCTAAATTCTGATTTCTCCGTTGGACATGAACGTCCCCATGGGTGGATTGGCTAGAATGAATGCGCTTTACATGGACACTTTGATACCACCACGAGAGGTTTCTGTTGTTCTGTGTTTTGTTTCCCCTTTACTGTTAAACTTCCATTAAAACAAACCTTTTGGATTAAAGGTACTTAACCTCAGTTAAAATCACTTCTGTTGAGGCACAAATTTTATCGATGTGCTCATTGGTTCTATGGCTGGATTTTACTGGCTTTAGAATGAGAAAATTCATGTTGTAGGTTGCCCTGTGTGCTTGGGAAATTACATAAAAATCATCATCAGGGCACTTAATGTCTTTCTAATTTTAGTTTATTTCTTCATTTGTTCCCATGTTACGTCCTGGCTTGTTACTGCGTTCCCAAGGTTCAGTGTGAGGGTCTGTTGGTCTTTTCTGCCCTGAGGAGAGGCAGCATTAACCCTGCGTGTCTCCTTTCTGCCCCATGCATACCCAAATCCCCACAGAGCCCCCCTAGAGGTAAATGGAAGGCTGGAAACTTTATATTTTTGTATCTAAAAACGTTGCGGAAGCTGGAAAGTAAAAATCTGCTGTCCCTTTCCACTTGCCAAATGTTACTGTTTTCCTGCATCTGTTTGGGAGATTAAAAAAACCCAGTTCCGTTTGGGCACTGGCAGCCCGGTGATGTCAGTGCCACTGTGGGACTTCAGGCCCATTAACACTCAGACTGCAAAGGAAGTATTAAAATTCCTTCAGCTTTACTAACACATTTCTCCCTGCAGCCTGGCTCCTGGAAAAGGGACGCTCAGCACATTCTCACCTCAGAGAAAGGAGAAATTTCCGTGACACAGGAGGACAGGGCCGAGCCAAGGGAACAAGGGGCTGAGCCTGAGCTGGGTTCGAATCCAACCTTGCCCTCTGGCAGCCTCATCCTTGGCAAGAGGTGTCATTTCGTTTCAAGTGCAAGGAGCTCACCTACAAGGTAGAGCAACCTCGCTGGGTTGTTTTCTGCATCGCACCTTTGGGAGGGCGATGTATTTAGCACCCTGTGTGGCACACAGTAGGTGCCAAATAATGATCGCTGTTCTCCCAGGGAGATTCTTCCTCTGGTGGTGACACAGGCTCCATTCTGTGCTCTGGTTGCTGCTGCCACAGCTGCTTTTTATTTTAATAACTACACAGCCCAGCTCCTCCTTCAGGAGAAAAGCGAAGGGCAGAGGCTCTCGTCATTTTGAATTGTTTATAACACCACCGTCTAGATATACAGCCCCAAATATTATGTCACAGTATTAAAAATAAAGCTTGCAGGCATAGTGTCTAAAATAAATATCCGCCTTCCTCAGCTACTGGAAACTGGGAGGCAGATGGCTCATTTGCCCGGAGATGCTGGGACATGTGTAATCAGAGAATGGGATGGGATCCTGGTATCGTGGAACCCAACTCCATGGGGAAAACTGAACTGGGGTGTTAGAAAGGACGCCTGGGCCTCTCCCTGCACCCGTCAGCTCAAGGTGAGGCCATCGGGGTGTCCCAGGCAGTGTCCGCTTAGCACCTGATCACCAAGGAAGCAAAGTGTCTTTCAGTCCTTGCTTTCACTTTTGTTTGTCCCTAGGGTACATTCCATCTCTCCCCACCCTTTATATGGGACTCTGTGGCCTACCTTCTCCAAGTCAAATCTAACCCCAAACAAATTTGTTCTCCCAAACAAATCTAACCCCTGGCCTGCTTGTGCAGTCAGCCGCATGGCAGGAGGGACATGGGTGGTAATAGGGCAGTTGTTGGTCCCAGAGTGCTTCCAGCAGTGGAGTCTCCCAAGACGTTGGGTCATCCCATGCGGCAGGTAGAACAGGAATAGCATTTGGATCCTGGGGGTCCTGACATTCGGAGAGGCTAAGAGACTTGACTGCCGTCACCCTGTTGGCTTTAAGGCATGGGTCCTCATTCCCGTTCCCAGGAGCTTTTCAACTACACTTCCCTTCTCTAACCACACTGTTCTGGTGTGGATTTAATGCCACCCAGCTAGTTTCAGTATCTCACCCATCTTTGCTCCCCAATCACATTTTCTGTTGTGTATGATTTAATTTCACGAAGGTACAAGTTCAGTACAGGGTTTTCCCCAGTGTAAATTCTGTACACAGCCTACAAAACCTAATTTGGGGGAGCACTAAACTTCATATGCGATCATACCAAATCAGAAAGTGATAAAGTGAGCCCTTTTCTGTATTCATTTGATATTCGTATTACTGATGAGAAAATCTGTTCAGTGCTGGTACATCCTTAGTTCATACCTTTTAAGCCTTTGCTACTCCCTCTTCTTAACAGAGAGAGGACAGGAGCCATACCTAGTTCAGATGAAATTTTATTTCAGAGGAGGATGAATGTTCCTAAATAGCCAGACAGTACGTATTTTAGGCCTTACATGCCCCTCAGTGTGTGTTGCTACTACTTGACTCTCCACGGCTGCACAAAAGCCTTACGAAAGAGAGTGGTTTTGCTTACTGAGGCAGTCAACCTGAAAACCCTGTTTATTTGTTACTCTTAACTCCTATTTATGTCAGACAATACTGCTTTTACTTTCACAGCAGTAATATTCTGTAAATTTTATTTAAGCAAAACAAACAAACAAAAAACCCAATGTAGATAGAAATCCCAAGAGTTGAGTGGCCTATCTGTGAAATATCACATGTTAGTCGGTCGGGTGTTCCTGTATCTTGACAGGAATGGAACAGGCTCGGAGGGAGCCTCAGCCCCTTCCAGAGCCCCTGTATCATGTCTCAGTTGTTGGTCAGTAGCCCACTGACCTGCCTTTGTCTTGCTCTGGCCCCCTCAGCTCTTTCCCATCCCCACGGCTCAAGGATGGGCCGCTGAGTCTTGCTTTCTTGGATCCTCTGGCTTCGGTCCTGTCCTGATACAACAAAGGGTCACTGAAGGGGTGGATCCATCCTGGTGGGATTTCAAGGATCAGGTGAACTGGTGGAGGGAATATGAGGAACAGGGCAGACCTCAAGTTGCACTGTTAACTCCCCACTCCAAAGAGCAGCAGGGAAAGGGAAAGTGTTGTGGCTTGAAACACAGACTGGAGGGACAGTTGATTCTGACCCCGGCCCACCTCTCACATAGCGCTCTGTGATCTCAGGTGACTTAGCATCTCTGTGCCTCTGGCTCCTTGTCTGTGGCACCGAGAGGATGATAGTACCTACCTCGTATACTTGTGGGAAGGAATTCATGAATTGCTTTCTGGCGGGAACTAAAGGCATTTCTTCTCTGAGCATTAGCTCTCGCTCTTCCTTGTGCTCAGATAATGATCCATTCTGGCCTCCAAAACGTGGCCTTATCAGGAGAGTCCTTCGTGACTATACAGAACAGCTGATGCTCCCTACGGTCCCGTGGTCCTTTAACCAAAACAGCCAAACAGAAGACTCTTAAATTTGACATTTGTCCATGGGGCGCAGGCCTAATACCCACGAAGCAAAGTGTCATCTCTGAGCCAGATAATCCCATGCCCTTCATGGCCCTTCCTCACTGACAGAATCCGTTCCAAGTGTATCAGCACGGGCAGTGCCCTGCACAGCTGGCTCAGCCTGCCCCAGCCTGCCCAGGACACTGATCTCCTGTCATGCTCCCCAAAACACTAGTCACCGCAGACTACTCAGCATGCCTTTCATGGGAGGCAGCCTCAGGGTGTGTGTGTGCTGCCCTTTCTGCCTGTGATGCCCATCCCCGGCTTTACCTCCCACTTCTCATTCAAGCCACCTTTCTCCTAAGTATGCACCACCCCCTTTTCTAATAACAGGAAGCAGGTGTGGGTCACCCTCAGCTCTCAACGGTGTGACATGTTATACTGTGGCATGTCTCTTGGATGAGTTGGAAAGTCAGACTTGCTTTGTGTCCAGGAGGTAGGTAGGGGTGTGTGTGTGTCTGTGTGTGTCTGTGTATGAGGGAGAGTAAGAAAACATCATACGTGTTCTGTACGCTCACTGTGAGCATCCTGAGGGCAGGCACAGAGCCTCATTCCTACCTGAGTCCCCAACTGGAAGCCCAGTACCTTGTACCTCATAGATGTTTCTGGAATGAACTGGAGGCGAAGAGCAATTGAGGAGTAGAAATTCTGAATCAGGAAGTTTCATCTGATCTTTCCAAGAGTTAGAGATCTAAATCTGGTCCCATGGACACGATGAGCCTGTTTTTTCCTTTTCCCTTTTGCGTCCTTCCCTCAACATGCACCATACGAATTCTAGCACATAATCCCATGCATGACAAGAAGTCTCACTGTTGTCTGGGTCCGCGGTGGAAGTAACCAGATGGAGCTTGTAAATAAGTCCAGACAAGGAAGATTTGCTCCCTCTCAAAACTGTACACACATATATACCATATTTCATCAAATCTATAATTTGTTAAGGCACACTATTATTTTATGTTCCACTAAAAACAAAACAGCAGCAATTAAACGAGGACATGCCAAAGATTGAGAGACAGGTGGCAATTTCAGAAAGGGAGAGAGGGAGAAACCAGATACCAGCCCTGTAAGAAAAAGCAGCATCTCCCATTCTGGGCTGGAAATATTCTATGTTTCTATCTCGAGCTATTTGTCATTCTGCTTTAAATAGACATTGATAAAACCTCAGTGCCCAAAGACAATCCCCGGCCCAGAGTTGACTGAATAAATATGCAAGTGCTTCTAAAATAGCTGGCAGAGAGCCCTTTGTTTGGAAACAAATGTCTCCGTGAAAATAGCAACCCGAAATTTCCCTGCAGTCCCTGTGTTCCGGGGCGATGAACATGGCCCTTTAAGTACCTTCTCCCAGTGACAGCAATTCTCTGGAGGGTGGCTACCTAAATTGCTCAATAAATCCGTGCATAGAGTACGGTCTGAATTTGCTCTTCCTGGAGTGGTATTGAGCACTTAAACCAGTTTCCTCTCCCTCTGCCATCGAAAAATATTAACTCTCACAGTTAGGTTATTTCTCTCATCCGTCTCCCTTTAAAGCTGGAAAACAAAGAGTTGAGCAATTATGCGGTGAACTAGATTAATGGAGACAGGCGTCTTTTTATACTGGGACTGGGGAGGACGAACACCCTATTTCCTCACGAGGAAGAACATTTTCGCCCCCAAATGCACACTTGATCATTCCAGCACTTCATTCCACCGACATAAAATACCTACCTGACTTTTAGATATTTCTGATGGTTTTATCGTCAGGATAATTTTAGGGCAGAAATGTTCTGTTTTGATGTTGGAGAAAGCAAGTCTTCTATTTTTCTTGTTTTTCAGGGCGGGGTGTTTTATGACATTGCTTGGTCAGGCTTATAAAACAGTGTTTTGATTCAGCAATATTGTTTAAATCCGTTTTAAAATAGCACTAAGGAATTCCACTGGCCTTTCAAAATGGATCCACTTAGGAGCCGGTCATATGATATAGCTCTTCCAAAGGGAAAGATAAAAGTTGCTTCTAGTAAACTCTGTCGACTCAGGGGATTGAACGAGGACAGGAAGAGAATCAAGTGCAAAATGTAATGAGTGAAGGATTCCCACTTTGTGTCCTGGAAGTGGAGGGACAAAGCGCTTGAGCAATTTTAGACTAAATGGAAACTTGGCTCAGGCGCCCTTGGACTCTGAGCTCTCAGAAATGTGAAAATATGCAGGCTCAGAATGTGCTCCCCACCCCCCACCAGTGGATGTGGCTCAGTGAGTTATTTCTGGAAGAGAGACCTCAGGACTTCCTCCTGCCTCCTGGGGCTGAGCAAACTCTTGGAGATGGCTTTCCCCACATTCCCCAGCATGCTGATGCGATCCAGAGCTACACAGTGCAAAGCCCCATTTTGTTTTTTTGCAAACAGTGCCTTTTACAAGGCTCTGTGTACCTGAATAATAGAATTATGTCCATGAAATTGAAATGTGCTTTCCTCCACCCGAAAGTCTGACATTCAAAGGACGGACAACACCAAGTGTTGGTGAGTGTGAAGCAACAGGAACTCTCTTACGTGGCTGGTGGAAGTATATAATCGAGCCAAAGTTTGGAAATATCTCCTAAAGGTAAACATACCAGGGTAGCTTGGTAATTCTAGTCCTGGGAACATCTTCAAAAGAAATGCGTGCGTAGACCCACCAAAAGATAGATAAAAGAATGTCGACAGCAGCTTATTCACAATAACCAAACACTAGAAACCACCCATATATCCATCAGCCATGGAATGTGTAAATAAATTTTGACATATTCAAATAATGGAATATGCACAGCAAAAAAAACGGAGCCATACACCTAGTAGCCCTACTACTAGGTGCAGCAGCATGGGTGAATCTCATAGGTATAATGTTGAATAAAAGAACTCAGAATAAAAGAGAATGTTCTTCATAATTCCATTCATATAAATATTAAAAATGAGCAAAACTAATCCGTGTAATGGAGGGGAGTGCGGTGGTCACTCTCAGGGCTCAGAAGGGGCACCTGGAAGCCTCATGATGTGCAGGACATTTTAATCCTTTACTGGTGTATACTTAACTGTGTCTATAATGTCTTAACCTCAGTTAAAAAGAAAAACAAAAAGGATGGAGATGTGGAAGGAGTGTTGGAGAGCGTCATGCCATCCCATGCATACAGAAATTGTGTTATCACAGATGAGAAGTGTTACATCCTCTCATTAAAAGAATCCCCCTCCCTTTCAACGCATTAAATTATCTCCAGAAAATGTATTGACCTTTCTGCCTTTGCCTTTTCTTCTCATTTGGGACCTTTTCCAGTTGCAGCTCTGAATGTGTAGGGAGCACCAGAGATGGGATGTTATCCCTGATTTACTCCGAGTTTTCGGTGGACGGTTATGTAATACCTGTAATCCCATCAACGCACCTAAAGAGCTTCTCCCTTTGGTGCCATGCACGGCAAATTAATAGCCCGTGGATCCATTTACAGCTTGTTGTGTTTTGGAAAATGGTTTCAGCCATCAAATGGTAAAACGGCTTTTAAAAAGATGAGAGTTGTTATTTTTAAATGTTAAATTAGCAGTCATGTCAATAATTCCTCGCAGATATGTAAGAAGAACAACATTGATTTATGAATCTGTGTAGATTTGAGCTGAATAATTAGTCAACTGTCCCTTTTTTCCATAATGCAAAAAAAAAAAAAGATCTTTTCATTTTGATTCATTCATTACAGGCAAATAGGACTTTAAAGATTTTATTTATTTATTTGACAGACAGAGATCACAAGTAGGCAGAGAGGCAGGCAGAGAGAGAGAGAATGGGGAAAGCAGGCTCCCCGCTGAGCAGAGAGCCCGATGCGGGGCTCTATCCCAGGACCCTTGGATCATGACCTGAGCTGAAGGCAGAGGCTTAACCCACTGAGCCACCTAGGCGTTCCCAAATAGGACTTTAGTAAGTGACCAAATTGAGACTGGTTTAAGAATTTAACAAGAAAGTTTGATAGAATAGAAAAGATACTTTTTTTTCCCCTTCTCTTCTCTTCTCTTCTCTTCTCTTCTCTTCTCTTCTTGCTTTCACAGCCATCAGAGTCATTTCTCTGTGAGACTGTTCACATTGAAAGAAAGAGCTCTGGATTTACAGAAAGCCTCTCTTAATTTCCTTGTCCTTTTTATTAGTTTTAAGAAGTATTTAATATATACTGACAGCAGAAAAGAAGACAGTAAAAATTGCTATCCTTTCCTAATGCCTGTTGGCAGTCCAACAATTAATTCAGCCTCAGAAATTTAGATATGAAGACATAGGTTTGGTGGGATGGATGGTACATTAGAGTTAATTTAGGGTATAGAATATGACTTTAAACATATCAAAACTAATGGAAGTAGCATTTCTGTAAATTGATAAATATAAACTCTGACCCTTTTTATAGAGATATATTTAGCTTTCAGTGCCATCTTCAAAGAATGTAAAAGTGTTTTATTTTTTTAATTTTTCATTTTTTTATTAACATATATAATGTATTATTAGCCCCAGGGGTACAGGTCTATGAATCGCCAGGTTTATACACTTCACAGCACTCACCATAGCACATACCCTCCCCAATGTCCATAACCCCACCACCCTCTCCCTATCCTCCAACCCCCAGCAACCCTCAGTTTGTTTTGTGTGATTAAGAGTCTCTTATGGTTTGTCTCCCTCCAGATCCCATCTTGTTTCATTTTTTCCTTCCCTCCTCCCCAAACCCCACACTTTGCCTCTCAACTTCCTCATATCAGGGAGATCATATGATAATTGTCTTTCTCTGACTGACTTATTTTGCTCAGCATAGTACCCTCTAGTTCCATCCATGTCATGGCAAATGGCAAGATTTCAAGAATGCAAAGGCATTTTTAAAAGTATTATCAGGGGCCTCTGGGTGGCTCACTTGGTTAGGTATCTTACTCTTGGTTTCAGCTCAGGTCATGATCTCATGGCTCATGAGATTGAGCCCCATAGTGGGCTCTGCCCTCAGCAGGGTGTCTGCTTAAAGATCCCCTCTGCCTCCTTCCACTTGTTCATGCTCTCTCAGTCTCACTCTCTAAATTTTTTAAAAACATATTGTTTCTAAAAGTATTTTTTAAAAGATTATAGCTCAACAATAAGACAACCCATTTTTAAATGGGCAGTAGATTTGAAGAGACTGTTTTATTTAAGATTTATTTATTTTTCAGAGAGAGCAAGCAAGTGAGTTCAAGCAGGGGGAGCAGCAGGCAGAGGGAGAAGCAGGTTCCCTCTGGGCAGGGAGCCCTATGTGGGACGCTATCCCAGGACCCTGCAATCATGACTTGAGCCAAAGGCAGACACATAACCAACTAAGCTACCTAGGTGTCCCTTAAAGAGATATTTTAGAAAAAAAGTTAAACTAATAGTCAATAAGCACATGAAATAATTCTCACATCGTTGGTCATTGGGGAAATACAAATCAAAACCACAGTAGGTATCACTACACCCCCACATCAAAAAGACAGTAACAGATACTGGCAAAGACAAGTAGAAATTTGGACCCTTGCACACTGCTGGTGGGAGTGTAAAGTGGTGGTAACATGGTGAAGCCACTTTAGAAAACAGTTTTGTCATTCTTCAAAAAATTAAACACAGAGCTTACTGAATAAGCCATCCGTTCTCTTATGTGTTTACCTGAGAGAAATGAGAACATGCGTCCCCATAAAAACTTGAGAGGAATGTTAGCGCATTATTCATAATAGCTGCAAAGTAGAAACACCTGAAATGTCAATTAAGGGAGAGACGAATAGTACTCCCATGCAGTGGATTACTCTGCCGTAAGAAGGAGTGATGTACTGATACGTGGTACAACATGGAAGACCCTGGAAGACATTATGCTTGGTCAAAGAAGCCAGCCTTGAGAGGCTACGGACTACAAATTCACCTATATAAAATGTTCAGAGTAGGCAGATTTCTAGAATAGTAGTAGTTCCCGGGGCTGGAGAGATTGGGAAATGGAGAATGACTGCTAATGTGATTCTCTTGAGGGAGGGAATATTACAACTTCAGGAAAATATTAAAAACCACTGAATTTCATACTTTCAAAAGTATGAGGATGTGAATTATATCTTAATTTAAAAAACAACTACCATAAGACTAAACATACATATATATATGTATATGTATGTATATATACATACTGTGTGTGTGTGTGTGTGTGTGTGTGTGTGTGTGTGTGTATTAGGCTGACTGACTTAAGGGAAAAGAGGAAAATGAGCTTTGGAGTCAGATGAGGTCACTGAGGTGTATGTATATTAGACAAGGGTCCCATTTGGTTTGGCATTCTTGGTAGAGCAAAACAGGGATGAAGTCAGTAGCAGGATTCTTGGTGTCCACAAGATGAAAACAGCTTCATTATGCTGAAGAATCACAGATTTTTCCAGACACTGATGTTGGAGATGAATGTCTCCCGTGAGTCCTTATAAAGAGAGTACTGGGAGATGTCATTTAGGATGTCCTTGACATTTTTTCGTTGCTCTTCCTTAGGACATCCTTCCTTGTAGTTAAATCTTATCTGTTTTCCAAATTGGAATAAAAAGAGCATAGAAAAGCAAGACAATTTGTATGGCCCTAGACTCCAAAAGAAATAATTATAGACGTGAAATTGAAGAGTCCATTCAAAACAAGGGTTAGCTGTCCTCCTTGTTCCATTTCAAATTTTATTATTTACAAGCTCTCTCCTTCAAATGCTGCCTTTCTAGGTATCTCCTCAGTTTCTGTTTGATCTTCCCTTTTAAGGCAAAAATCGATGGTATTTTAGAGCATTTTTCTTTTTGTCAAGGTATAATTCACATATCTTAATGATACAAAGCTAAAGTACACTGTTTAATAAACTTTGGTAAAGATCTCCATCTTTCTAACCGCCTTTCAAGTCAAGGTATTAGAAAGAGACTAAGGGAACTTTGTGGGGTAGCACATTCCCTGTCTTGATTTTGGTGGTGGTCACGCGTGAAGGTAAACCATTCTGATGTCTCACGCCAGACGTTAGTTTTGCCTGTTGAACTTCATCTGCATGCAATCATAGTCTACACTTTTGTGTTACGTGCTTTTCATTCATCACTATGTTTGCAGGATTTTTCAATATCGGTGCAGGTATCAGTTGTTTGCTCGGTATTTTGCTGAGTAGTAGTACTCCATTTTATAGATAAACAGTTCTTACCTCAGTGGATGTTAGGGTTGTTTCCAGTTTGGAGCTGTTATAATTAAAACTGTCACGAAGATCCTCATACGTGCTTTGTTGGGGACATAGATGCTTACCTCTCTTAGGTACATACTCTGAAGCAGAATTACTGGTCATAGGGGTACGTGCACATCACTTCATTAAAAATGGCCAGTTTTCCGAAGATTCTACCTACCGTTTGTACTCCATCGGCAGTCTGTGTGAATTCTGTTGTTTCACGCCCTTGCCAAGCCTTGCTATTTCAGTCTTTTTAATTTTGACATCCTTTTGGATATGAAATGATATCTCATTAGTGGTGTTTGTTTGAATCTTCCTGATGACTGATAATACTACATTCCTATTTTTTTTTTTAAGATTTTATTTATTTATTTGTTAGAAAGAGAGCAAGAGAGAGAGCACACAAGCCGGGGGTGGGGGCGGAGCAGCAAGCAGAGGGAGAAGCAGGCTCCTCACTGAACAAGAAGCCCGATGCAAGACTCAATCCCAGGACCCTGGGATCATGACCTAAGCAAAGGCAAACGCTTAACCAACTGAGGTATCCCAATGCAGCATTTCTTTTTATTTTAGCAAAAACTAGATGTCTTATTAAATTAGAAAATATAAACCAAGACTGTGCACAGTTTGATCTCCTATTTGTAAAAACAAAGCTTGGAAGATACAGCTCAATATGTTAAATGCTATTGTCATATTTTCTTGAGCTTATCATTGTTTCCATTTTATTATTTAGCCTCTGCACATTTGTTAGTTGTCTGATAAAGAAGAAAAGCTTTTTTCTTTTTTTTTTTTCTTCTTTTTTTTCTTTTTTTTTTTTAAGGAAAGAGATTAACTCCGATTGATCGAGGTAGAACTTCTGTGTCCCTAACTGTCTAGCATTTGAGGCTAAGTAACACCGGGCATTGACAGTGCTGTAGACAGAAACGGTTGAGGAAATAGATACCAGCACTGTTTTTGCATTTGTCTGTTTCCTCAGCAAGGGACAAATCCATTCCCATACATTTAGACATCTTGGTTTCTGAGGATAACATCCATTTTTACTTCAGTTTAATAGACATAAATCAGGAGTCAGCAGACTTAAGCCTGTGAGCCAAATCTGGCCCACCGCCTGTTTTGATCAATAAAATTTTATTGGAATACAACCACATACATTCATTTACATATTATCTACAGCTGCTTCCCTGCTGTAACAGCAGAATTGAGTAGTTAGGACAGAGACCATACAGACTGCAAAGTCTGAAGTATTTACTGTCTGGTCCTTTCGGGAGGAGTTTGCCAACCCCTGCCATAATCCATTCCCTCTCTTTAAATTTTCTATTTTAATTCAATCGCCAGTTACGAGAGTTTAGTTCCATGCCAGACATATGTGCCGTTTGTAACTGCAAATTCGTTACTGTCCACTTCATTTAATAAGCTACTAGTGGTCATGTGCCTTACAATCATATCTTGGTAATTCAGTAGGGATCACATCTAATTTTAACTTTGGACTGGAAATTCATAAACAAGTCCTTTCCTGGTATCACCCCAAAATCTTTTCATGTTGGAGGAAAATTAAAAGGATTTTGTTCTGGATAGAAGTGCAGCGAACCATAAAGCTATCTCTCTTCTTTGCACACACACGAATGAGAACTTGAGCATCCCACTGATGACTCTTTTTAAGGTAAAATAAGTAGTGACTGAATAAATGGGCTTGATTTTCTTGCCTAGAAATTGTCTCTGAAAACCGTTGTAGAAGAAGAGAGAGTAATGCAGTGAGCGGTAGTACCAAAGCTGGAACAGGTAGCATCCCAGAATTTCTCTTTCTTTGTCTGAACTTCTCTTTGTCTGAACATTCACATGTTCTGGTAAACTTCATACATTATATATAATGAAATGCTTTAAAACTTACAACCACTTGTGATGAACGTATTACTCTACACCAGTGCCTTTTCTAAACAACCAAAGTGGAACTTAAAACAAACACACTAAGTAAATTAGTGTGGTGTCCGGGACCATCATTAAAAACAGACTCCAATACAGAGAACAGCCACTGTCTCTGTTTAGTAACTTGTCATATGAAGATCTACATTTCTACTCTTTGTGAAAATAAAAGCTCAAGAGTAGGAAAAGCTGTGAAAGTACTTTAATGAATCCAAATGCTTAAGAAACAGGAGAGGTCATTGTGGTGAGTTTTATTGGCCCATGGCTACCGAGGAAGTCCCCCACTGGGGGGACATGGTAGGACTTGTCTCCTGAAATCCCATCCCCCATGACTTCCTATGTGCACAGAGCCTATCTCCAGTGGAAAAATGTACTCGATGCAGATTCTTGTCCCAGTAGAACTTTCCTGACCTACTTAATGTTCCAACTTTGCTCACCTAAAAGATACAACCATCTTTTCTAGAGTTTGCTCCTTGAATCTAATTATACGAAACCGGGGGTGCATCGAACATCGCCTCACATCCAAACTCATTGCAGGGCTTTCTGCTTCAAGGGTGAATCAACTGCAGGAAGCTGACAGCTCCTAAGTTATTCCTGGGGCGTCTGACAGTTTCTAGGATGTTAAAAAAAAAAAAAATGAGAGTCACTGGGGCTTTGGTTCTCCTGGACTGTAACTCATTAATAAATGGAGAAGAAATCTGTGTACTAGGCATGAATAGACCTTCTGTAGCCTCTTTTAATCATGGTCTGTTAAAAAGCAATACACCGAGAATCCCAAAGTTGAGACATAGGGAGTGGCCATGCCCCTCGCTAGCTGGGTGACCATGTGCAGGTTACCTCGATGGGCATTACACATCTGTAACTCTGGGCCATGGAGGCGGTGATTGGTAGGATCCTTTCCAGACGTCGCCCCATCTGAGACAAAAGACTGCAACATCCCTTTAATTAGAATCAGTAAGATCTCTTCATTGGAAATCATATTTACTTCCAGGACACAATTACAGTGAAACCGAATTCATACTGTGCCCTGCTCCTAATAAAGTAGACAGAATTGTCGAGCAGTTTTGGAACGTGTGATGTGCCAAGATTGACTTTTCTTGCTCTTATTTCTTCCTGTGTCACCTCTTAATGTGGGGCATGCTATGAAAGAGTAACACCATTTTCGACGTGAAATACCTGACACAAAGAAGTTAATTACCTTGCCCAAGAAAATATATAATACAAAATACTTTAAGCAGAAGTAGTCGTGAGACAGTTACGGGCTTGGCATAAGAGAAGTGAAGTGGTAGTTGTGCACTCTACAGTTTCTAGGGCTTGCACATGAATATGTAGACTTAAAAATCCTTAAGAAGATTTATATTTGCCCCATCCTGAGACTGTCTCTAGGCAGTAGTTGGGAAAGGAGAAATGAAGGGAATGGGTGTAGATAATCTCTAAGGAGGCATGAGAAGCTGTGTTTATTTAGGAGTAGGCAACAGTATTCATCCATCCCCCACACCCCAAGTCCTAGGCAAAGCCCACTCATCACTGGCTGCCCATCCTTGACTTTGAAGGGTTCGTCACTGAGTAGTAAGGTTTTCTTTATAATTCTATGAAAGTAAAGTTCCCGGGGGAAAGTGGCAGGTTCAGTTACTTTTTTAATATTTTCGAGGAACCGAGTGTTGGCTCTTTGATTTGGAGGCACTTGGTGGGGAGAGCAAAGATGGAGAACGTGGGGAAGGTCTGGCCCAGAATCAACCATGGCACAAAATTTGGTCTGGAAGACCAGCTCTGGAGAAGTGAGAGGTCTGCAGATCCTCCTAGAGCCTTGAGCAGCCCCATTCCCGAGGAGCCTCTGTCCTGTTCTCCATGCCCTATGCCTGTAGTAGATCTGGGGTATGTTTGGGTATTATGAGGTAAGGCCCTACATTCTTGCCTCAGGGTTCTGTCCATAGAGTAGGAGACCCAGGCTGGCTGGTCTCCAGGAGTCCATCCAGGCATGGCTTCAGTAGGCACTGGATGAGGAACAAATGAATGCATGATTAGAATCCAGTTTGAATGGTCAGCATTTTTATGGAGCTATCTAGAATGTTCTCTTGCTCACCAGAGCTCAGATTTAACACATATAAATGTTTCAGCTGGTGACAACTTTGCTCCGAAGCCCAGTGCCCAACACATAGTGATGTCACAATAAACATGCACCTGAATGTATTGAAAATATTGCTGGTTTCCAGTAAGTTCTGCTGACTTAATCAGAAGCATTTTCTCTTCATACATGAGAAGTTGAGGGATGTCCGTCCAAGGGAATGCTTTTCTGCTCATGCTTCTACTTGATTTCTGATTTCTTGCTTTCCTTTTGCAGGAAAAATCAAATTCTTATCAGTGGGAAGGCACTTTTTCAGATACACAGTTGAAGTTCGGCAATCACTGTTTAAAGGGGGCATGGGGTCGGGTTTTACAAAGCAAATGGTCCTTAACATGAGCAATCATCACCTTCAAGCAGTGGAATCTTGGCAAGTATCATGTGAAGCGAACAAGGGAGATACTGAAAAATCCAGTAAGACTCAGGGATATAAGATGTATACAACGAAAATTGTATTTTCGTTGACTTTCATTATTAGCCGTTGACTTGGTTAGTGTCTGCGGCTAATAGTGTGGTACCAGAAATAGAACGTGGGTGCCCTGCTTCTGAGGAGGGTGCTGTAGCACCCCGCTCCTAGGAGAGCACTACACCAACTGAGCTAAATAAACTGCAAATGAGGAGCATCTAGAAGTCAGGGACCGTGTCTAACCCATGTACTTTATACAGCTTCCTCAAAAACTGCTTAACAAGTGCTTTTTGAAAATGATGAGGAAAAAAAGCTTACCTATCACTTCCCTTTTTGAATAAAAAATCAGCCCTCACTCACACTCTCAGAATTGAAAGGGGAGGGGGGAGAATAACCATAAAACTTCTGCAGTGATTTTTACACTCGTTCTCTTTCACAGGACCTATTAGTAACATGGCATAATTTTTTAAATGGGCCATTTTTAGCAGAAGGAAAAAAAAAAGTCTCTCACTCCCCTTCCTATATAAAGTACCATTTGAAAACTGCCTCTGACAAAGTTGTGGCATCACATCCTATGGGCAATGCCTAAGGCGGGCGCACATTTAATTTTCTGTGGGTTTTCATGGCTGTGCCCTCGATACAGAACAGGTTGCTCATTGCGGCTGGAAGGGAATTTGTTTAAAAAGTAAAGGGAATTCTTGAGCTAAGAAGGGTTTTGAAGTCAGAGCTAAATGGAACGCTGCCTTCCCCCCGCACAACGTGTGGCTGATGCAAACGCTTGCTTTCGGAGGAGTCTTAGCGTGGATAGTCACCTGAGCTCTAATGGAGTCAGAAAGACATGCAACCCAATCATGGTGACCTACTTTCGTTGCCACGGCACCCGGCCTAAACGTTCATTTTAAACAAATGCCTTGAAAATTCAGATTGAACAAAAGGTAAAGCGCATTAGTGGTTTCTTCAGCTCTCTTCAGTCAAGGTGTTGGCCTGAAGAGGAAGATCAAAGGATAATTTAACCAGAACATTTTCCCAGTAGGAATTAGGGTTAGATTTGAAAAGGCCCATTGTTAACTGCCATCTTCTCCATCTTGGTTGGAATAAAGATGAGGCTCCTGAGTAACTTAGTACAAATCTTTTTCATCTCATAAAGGCAAGCATTACAACCGTAGTCTAACAAACACGTTCAAAAGACGTCCTTTCCCCACCCCATCCCCACTCCTTCCCTCCCTCTTCTCTTCATTTTGAAAGGTTTGCTTTTATGGCTCTGGGAATACAATCCAAAATTAGGCTTTCTGTGGAAGTTTTCAACTTTCAGTGTATTTCACAACCTCATAAAGCGTTCTGACAGATCTCTTCAAAAACCCCCAAACTTGTGGTGCTAAATGGATGGCCCAAAACACCAGTACTCGCAGATCTTTCCTGAAAATAGAATTCCCAGAGGCTGTTTTCTCCTGTCTGTCTTGGAGTAAAGCACCCGATATTCATGTGAAGGCAAAAACAAGATACATAAAATTAAAGCCTGGTATCATTTTGAAGGAAGAAGCAGAGGCAGGAGGGGTAGAGAGAGAGCTGGCGTTAGAAGGAGCAGAGAAGGGATGCAGGTAAGAAGATGACAGGTAAACATGTATGTGACACCAAGTTGCCCTGTCTCCTGTCTTCAGTAGTAAGGTTCTTGAGGTCAGAAATTTTTACTGCATTGTCTTCATAAACCTCCTCCTGTGCTCCCAGCAAATACAGTTTCTGGCTAATGAGTTCACTCACTTATTCACATATTTCCTGAGTATTTACCATTTGGTCTTCCAACCAAATGACCGATAGTATACCAACATATGACCTGCACTATAGGTCATATGTTCTAAGTGCTGAGAATCAACATTGAAGAAAGCCCTTGTTGTCATGGAGCTTTTGTTTGGGGTGGGGGGAGAGGATAGCCAGATGTTATTAATCAGCAATTTTCCATAATACATCAGATGGCCATCACTGCTTAGAACTGGGCTGTACAACATGGTAGCCAATACCTATGACTCCTGAGCACTTAAAATATAAAGAAAAACACAAAACAGAGTATTTGGGGCCCATGGGGGTTATTTAATAAAGGATGGACAGGGAAGGTCTGTCTGGCAAGGTACTGTTCAGGCAGGAAGTGAGGGAGCAAGCCAGGTAGATACTAGGGAAAGAGAATTCCAGGCAGAGGAACAGCAGGTACAAAGCTCCAAGCCATATGCGGAAGGTTGGGTGATAAATGACACAGACACAATCATGGCTGTGCTCTTGGAGCTTTCATTCTGCAGGTCAGGTAGACATTAAATTAGGAGCCAAAGAAATATATAGTCATTTGCCCCTTGAACAATGCATGGGTGAGGGGCCCTGACTGCCTGCACAGTCAAAAATCCATGTATAACTTTTGACTCCCCCCAAAACTTAACTAGTAATAGCCTACTGGTGACCAAAAGCCTTACCCGATGTAAGCCATGGATTAACTTATTTTTCTGTTGTATGTGTCTTGTACTGTATTCTCATAGTAGAGTAAGCTAGAGCAAAGAAAATGGTAATAAAAAGATGTTCTGTGTTTACCGGGGGAAAAAAATGTGTACATAAGTAGACAGAAACAGTTCAAACTCATGTTGGTCAAAGGTCAACTATATAGTTAAAAATCAATCTGTAATAGAAAATAAGTAGGAGAAAGGACTTAGAATTGGCTGATGAGAGAAGACTGCAGTGAGGCAAGTGTGAAAAGGAGCTGACCATGTATTTAGAGGGGAGAGACTATTATAGGCAGTGGGAACCACTTGAGAGAAGGTCTAAGGCTAGAATAAATCTGGTGTCCTCTGGGAACCACATGAAAGAAATCACTGGGGCCAGGCTAATGAGCGTGGGGAGATGTGGTCTAGCATACCATTGGAGAGGAAGCCAAGGACCAGATTAGCAGGCTTTTGTAGCCCGTGTGAAGGAATTTGGTTTTATCTTTATTGTGGTGTGGTGCCATTGATAAATGATGAACACCGAGGGACATCACATCTGTGGCTTTAAAATATTGACTGCTCGGCCTCCTGTGTAGGGAATGAGTTGGGGAAAGAGCTGGGAATGAAAGTGGGACAACCAGTTAAGAAGTCTAGGGAAGAGCTGACGATGCCTTGGTCTGAGACGGTGGTAGTGACAATAAAGGAAAGTGAAAAATAAAATTTGAAAATAAAGAGAAGTGGATGGATTTGGTAAATAAATTGGAGGTAGAAGAGACATGATATAGCACATAAAAGGCACATGGGGAATGTTGGATAGATGGATGTTTGGATGGATGGATGGGTGTGGGCAGGTGTTCGGATAGACAGGTGAGTGGGTGGGGGCGGGGAGAATGAATAGATGGATGGGTGGTTACTAGTTCTCTGGCCTTCAGTACAGTTCTGGCAGGCCAGTCTCAACCTGTAGAACAGAATGACATTTACACTGGTTTCTAGAAGTGTTCCCCTTCCTCGAGTGGGTCCCTAATTTCCCATGATTCCTCTCTCATGATTTTAGTGATGGAGCTCTGCTGGTGATGGTCTTACATTATTTACCAGCAATCCTGTAAGAAGACCTTATTTGTGGTTAAGCAACTGAGTGAGTGGTCAGCTGGGCGAGTGATCGTTGTATGTAATTACCTGGGAGCAGGCTGTGTAGAGAACCAGCTTTTTTGAAGTCTTCTTTAGGCCAGGTAGTGTGCTGGCTGTTTTTTTATAGGCTACTTCAGTTCATCCTTAGGACTGTCCTATGAGGTTGACACCATCCAGCCTCTTTTTTTTTTTTTTTAAAGATTTTATTTATTTATTTGACAGAGAGAGAGAGATTACAAGTAGGCAGGCAGAGAGAGAGAGAGAGAGAGAGACGCAGGCTCCCCGCTGAGCAGAGAGCCCAATCCCGGGCTCGATCTCAGGAGCCTGAGACCATGGCCTGAGCCGGAAACAGAGGCTTAACCTACTCAGCCACCCAGGTGCCCTCATCCAGCTTATTATTCAGATAAGGAACTTAAAGCTTAAAAAAGGCAGGTCACTTGCTTGAGGTCGCAGAGGGTCAGTGGTGGTAATGATTCCCTTCCTGACCCAGATGTGTAGTTGAGAACCTTCAGTTTCTATTCTTACTTGCCAGCCCTCTAAATTCTGGGGTTTTTTTTGTTTGTTTGTTTTGGTAGTAATTCAATGACCACGATTTTGAACCACAGCCCTAAACATTCAGTGTTCTAGCTTATTCCTCAGTGAGGCAAAAACTCCAGAGATCCCTGTGAGCCACTGTTAATATAGACCCAGTGGCGGGCACGTTGACTTGATTTCCTCCAAAAGGAGACCTACCTGGGAGTCCTTCAGCTGAGAAGCACTAAAGTTGATCATGAATGATCATTGTATGTTTCCAGTAAACTAGTTCCCTTAGGGTAGCGGTCAAGAAAGCTGGGATTTGAAGGCAGTCAGCTGTCGGTTCAATTCCAGCTCCAGGCTGTCTGTGAACTGGAGTTTTCTTCAGTACAGAATGGGGCTAAGCCAACCTCGGGAGTGTGTGACAGGATTAGCTTCTACATGAAGCATTTAGTCCAGATCCTTCTAAGCACAGGGTAAGTGGAACAAAGAACAACTATTACCCTATGTCTCAAGGCAAGGAAGGTTTTTTTTTTTGGTTTTTGGTTTTTTTTTTTTTTTGAGGGTAACTAGATGTCGTTGGCATTCTGCTAACAAACCTAAATGTGATTATTTCTCCTTGAATGAATAAAAATTAAATGTAGGTAATTATCTTTGCCTCCACAGAACTTAAGAGAAAAACAAACAACTCACTCCATAAACCTCCGGAAAAGAAGCCTTTTTTCCCCCAGATTTCTTGCTGTTTGTTTCTTTACCCCAGTCTCTCCTATTGAGAGCATAATGAGCACTGCTTTTGCTCCAGCAACAAGGCCCCTCACAAAGCCAGGCAGGAGGCCTGTGGAGGAGGTGCTCCACAGGCTGAGCCAGAAGCCTGAGGAAAATGCTTGCCAAACACTGATGTTTGACTAATTGGTAATGTCTGGGGAGTTGGCACCAGGAGAAAAGAAAGAGGCTGGTGGATGTTGAGGAAGGAAGAAAGACAGACTTGAAGCCAAGCATCAAGATTCTGGAGAAAGAGCTTGGCCAACATGGAGTTCAAGGAAGTTTGTCAAACAGTTTTGAAATGGTCAATTAAACCCCTGAAGGACAGTTGGCCTAAGTTTCCAAGCGTTCACTCTAGGCGAGTAGGATCTCGGGAGGGTGAGGCGGGAATGAGTGGAGTTTCAGGTGCGCCCTCTTGAGGCAAGACAACTCCATGCAACATTGACCTCAGACGCCATTTACTGCGTTTTAGTGGCCCTGAACTAGGGTGGTGGCGGGTCAGGAGTCTAGCTAGGACCATCCCTCTTCTGGGTTGAAACTGAGGTAACTCACCCATCATATTCCCTATGCTAGTAAAGCTGGAAATGAGCAGCCTTATGGAGGTGAAAGGTTTCCAACCTGTTTGTACATCGCCGGTAGGCCACTCTACATAGAATCACCTAACGGGTCCGTTTCCAGAAGTGGGCCAGCAACTTCGAGAAGGTTGCCACCTTCTTAAAATAGAACCATAAAACCCACCTCACTAAGAACCTGTCTATGAATCTGATCTATTCTTTGCAAGTTAGAATGTTCTCTCCTTCACAGTCTTCAGCCATGTTCATTTTCTCATATTTTCTCTTGATCATGGTGGTCTTTCTGAGGCAAAAAAAATCCAACCATGGCTCTCTCTTGCTAAAAATTGTTCAATAGGGGAATGAGATGAGGAGTAACTGAAATAGTATTCATAGTTGTTTAGATGGTGAATGACTACAACAGCTTTGAAAAAATAATTTAGCATTATCTGGTAAAGTGGAAGCTATGTGACCCAACCATATTCTCTCTTGGATATATTTGTGTATTCTTCTCCTCCTAGAAAAATGTATACAAGAATGCTCCTAGCCAGCAGTATTCAAAGTAGCAAAATGCTGGAAGTAATACAATTTTCCACAGCAGTAGACTACAGAAGTAAATTCAATCTATGAAATACTACATGGCAATGAAATTGTATAGTACAGAATATGAATGAATCTTAGGTTGCCTCCTACCATAGGATTAAGTCACAGAAAATTATAGATGTTTTCATTTATATAAATTTCAAACCACTTAAAACAAAACCACCTTTCCTTTATGGATGGAAATGTGGTAAAATTAAAAAGGAAACCACAAAAGTGATAAACAGAAGATTGAGAATGGAGTTACTTCTGAAAGACGAGGAAATGGGAAGAGGAGCCCAGGAGACTTCAAAGGAGGACAAGGTGTGCTCTGTCTTAAAAGTACTCGATGGAATTTTGGGGGGTGAGGGAACTCTACCATATCTTGAGCCTGGTGGTGTTTACATGACTGTATGTATTTGTTAAAACTCATAGAACTAGCCACCGCAAAGGGTGAATTTTGTAGTATATAAATGATAGCTCACTTGAAACAACACTTGTTATAGAAAAGTGTATGGTAGGCACATGGCATGTTTATTATAATTGTGATTTTTTTAAAGATTTATTTTTTGCCAGGACGGGGGTGGGGGGAATGGAGGAAGCATGTTAGTAGGGGAGCGGCAGACAGAGAGGGAGAGAAACCCCCAAGCAGATGCCCTACTGAGTGCGGAGCCCATATATTGTGAGTTTGTTTATATCTCATATGGAATTTGTATTCTTTTATAGTCTACCCAAAGGCAATTTTTGAAACCCCTCAAGGGTTCACCATTTTCCCCAGGTAGCCTCACATGGTAATCGTGGCCACTAGTTCTTCCGTGTGTCACTCTGCCCTGCTGGCCTGTCTTGCCTTTCTGCCCTCCCACCCTGGGCTAACCCTTGTGCACACGCAGGCTCTTCTTTTCCTAGCTCAGTGCTGACCTTGCTGGATTGTAATCCTCTGTGGATTGCTGTCTTCCACTAAACTACAGGTTGCCAGTATATATGTATCTCGCCCATCAAACCCCCAGTTCTAGCACATGGTCTGATGCACAAGAGAAGTTCAAAGGTTTGTACGGTTTTTGTCAAGATACAGCCATCCCCTCTGGTTCTGTAGAAACAGGAGCAATGAGAAGAAATGTGTGGGGGATAAAAACAATACACACTGATATTTACTCCAGAGTGGCTAAGTCTCTAGGTTATAACGGTGTATTGGTTTCCTATGGCCCTGGTAACAAATTAGCCCATATTTAGTAACTTGAAACAACACAGATTTATTATCTTCTCTTTGTGGAAGACCGAAATCTGAAATGAGTCTCAGCTCAAACTAAGGTGTCAGAAGAGCTGTGTTCCTTTCTGGAGGCTCTTGGAGACAATCTGTTTCCTTGTCTTTTCCAGCTCCTAGAGGCTGCCTGCCTTCTTTGACTGATAGTTCTTTTCCATCTTTAAAGCCAGCAAAGGCTGGTCTCTCTCACACCACACCCATCAGTCTGGTACTAACTCTTCTGGACCCATCGTCCACCTTTGAAGAGTCTTGTGATTGGCCCACCTGGATTACCCATGCTGATCTCCTCGGTCCAAGGTCAACTGATTAGCAACCTTAATGCCATCCCCCCCACACTATGTAATTTAATGTATTCACACATCCTGGGGCTTAGGATACAGACATTCGGGGCAGTTTGGTGGAGACAGCATTCTGCCCAGCAAATGTAGTGAAGAACTAATGAAATCGCTGAAATGTCAGAGAGTGACAGCATCGAGCAAAGCATCTGCTTCCCGGTTTTGGGATGTCATTGGCTTTACATTTTAGTTTGTGCATCCCAGAAACAGACCCAGAGGATTTCTGTGCATACAGTTTTTGGTTTTGTTTTTAGATGATCCCTGGAAACATTGGTGGGAAGTGAAGGTATCGAGATAGGGAGAAGACAGCAATAAAAAGTGTGTTATCAAGGTACTTACCATGTGCATAGTGGAATTTAATCTGGGAACAATGAGTGGCAATGGGGAATGTGAGCCTCAGAGTTATCCTCCAACAAGCATTAGTTTCTGGTGGACGGCTGCTCTTGGGGAAATGTAATTCCCAAGACCTTTGGACCATGTGCGCTCCAGGCCAAAGAAGACCCTCAAGCAAAGTGTTGGCAGTTGGAAGTCAGGTCAGAATACATTGAAAAGTGAAGGCCAAGGGAATACATATATATTAGGGGGTACCAGCGATGTTGGTTACAACTCGCATTGGAATTTGGAAATCTGAATGTAGTAAAATTATGGTGCTGAGTAGCTAAATGGTTCCTTTAGTGATAGTTCATGAACTTTCCAACCTGTCTTCTGAAAGATGATACAGAGAAGACCCACAGCTCCTTACAGGAAAAGCCCCAGCCTATTCCTGCTTCAATGAGAGGCATTCCTGTTTTCTGCTTTCTATGTTGATAGATTCTATATGAGAGACAGAAAAGATACAGACACTTAGAGAAAAAAAAAGAAAACCACTTTCTTGGCCTACAGATTATAAAAATTGTGTGTCAGGAATCTTTTCTGCCAGGTAGGAATTTGGGGAGCAAAGAAGAGCTCAGTTTAATTTCCCTCGGGGTCTTTGCTGAAGGGACAAGAACAGAAATCTGGATTCAGTTTTGTTGGTAAAAATAATCTTTCCACCAAAAAAAAAAAATGTGAAAAGCTACATTGTTCAGGATCTTTGGACTTACTCATTTTAACACAGGCTGGGAGGTAGGAGTGAGGAGGAGGGGAGATTTTGAGCTGTTTAGTCTTAATGAAATGTTTAAGGCTGAAATAATGGTGCTATATAGCTTTTGACATAATTTATTCTATTTTGTGTCAGTTTGCCTGAAGACCATAATGTGGTGGGGGGGTTGGGAGCTGCAAAGGACTCTCACCGAGTCATGGATTATAATTTACATCTAGAAAATCTACATATTCCATAATTATGGTATGCTATGAATTAGTAGAGTAATATTGAGTATCTCCAAACCCCTTATTACGGCTTCTCCCTTGAAATATGTTTTCAATATACATTTATTCAGCAGTGCTTAAACATGGCAAGTCATAAACACACACTTTTTAAATCATGTGGCTACATTTTCTTCCTGCTTAAATGTAAGATCAGATGTTATTAACAGCAGAGGGCGGTGGAACGAGGAGAGGGGAACTGTTAAAAAACAAATAGTATTTTTTACTTTAAAAGAAATGTCTCCTGTTTATGAGACTGTTCCCCCCGGCAGAAGAGGAGAGAGTGCTTAGAGGCTTTTGGTAGTTTCTCTGGTGACAATTTATTTTATTTTTGTAGCATGTTACCTCTTAAGAGCAGTGTGTGTTTGAAATCTGCCATATATTACATGAATATGCTTGACCAGCTGATTTGGTCATTAATGCTCTCTGGCTAAGGTCCAGGAAGAAGAGCTAATGATCCAGCTCTCAGATGATTAAGAACATGGTCCAAATGGCTGAAGCCCTGAAGAGGCTTCCTATAACTGTCTTTGAAGTGAGAATTTAATTTCATTCTTGTGGCAAGTGGCCCAGGCACTGAGCCACAGGATGAGGGAATTCCTCCCAGGGAACACAATTAAGTATTTTGGAAAAAGGCATTGCTCTCCAGGACATTTAAATTTCACCGTAGAGGCTGGCCTCTCCATGTTTTTAGCACTCCTGAAGCTGCTTCTTTGAGTCCTGTGCTTGCAATTTTTGCATGCTGACACCAGGTGGCAGGCAGTAGTGAGGTCATGCCAGATTTCCTATTCTACAAGGCTAGGTTCTCTTCAGGGTAGCAAGTGAGTTGAAAGGTATTGAGGAATTAAAGGAGTTCTTTATGGAAAAGTAGCACTTGCTTAAAAACGCTACAGAGGTCACCTCCACTTTTAAATCTAACATAGTCATTGTAAAGGTCATGTGAATATACCCTAACGAAAAGCTTTACCTATTTTTTATAAATATATTGAACTGAATTTAACATGGTTTTATAGGGGAAACACTACTGTGTTTATGTAAACACAATATGCTCTCTACCACAGTTCAACAAGCTGTATCAAGCTTTGGATATGTGGTAACGTTTTAATAGCCTTGAATAAGAAATCCCATAGGTAAAATAAATATATTGGTATTGGGAAATAATAGAATATAGGAAGATTATAATAGTACTAAAGTAAATCTAAAACGTTAAGATAATGGGCCAAACTTAATGTCTAATGAGTTGCCTGACTTGTGGCTTCTTATTTCACAAGAGGATAAAATTGTTATTTTACGTCTTGTGCTTTTGGTTTTCCATAGGTAGTACAAGTATATGAAATGCAGGATAATGTTTGAATATAAGTGAGGAGGAGAAGAGAGATGGCATTCCTATGCCAGCAAATAAAACAAGTACTTACTTGGCAAATGATTTATCCAGGTCTCTACTTAGTTGGTTTGATTCTCCTCAGTCACTGGGTGAAATCATAGAATGATCTGAGAGAAGGAACAAAGTCACCCATAAAGGAAAAAAAAGTAACCCATAGGGCTTGATTAGTGCTAAATGAATGAAGAAAACCAATTACAAAGTTTAGGTTAAAAGGAGGAACTGTTCGGTGTGTTTGTTTGTTTGTTTGTTTGTTTTAATAAGATTCTATTTATTAGAAAGAGAGCACGGGGAGAAGGGGTAGAGGGAGAGGGACAGAGGGGCTGAGCAGAGAGCCCGAAGCAGCGCCTGATCCCTGGACCCTGGGATCATGACCTGAGCTGAAGGCAGATGCTTAACCAACTGAGCTACCCAGGTGCCCCAAGGAGGAACCATCTTATTTAAGAGTTATTAAGTTATATAACTGAGAGCATGATTTAAAGAAATAGGACCTCGTGGGCAAAAATTAATGCCATCCTTCCTAATACTTTAACTCTTCGGAATTAATTTTAATTTAAACATTGCTTTTCTTTCTTGTGGTCATAACACTGACTCGCACTGAGTCTTCCAGTGCTTTTCCGGGGCTTCTCACAGCTCCTCCCGTGGAAGAGAAGTCCTTCCTCCTGTCTTCCACACATCAAATGCTTTAACCAGGTGCTACTTGAAGCCTCCAGATGATGTTTAACTCAGCACTAACTTCTTGTAGTATTGATTCAGTTTATTCTTTCATAACCAATGGTCAGCAAAAACATGGGAGGGGGTATTGACTTTGGAGTGAGTCAGAAACCAACCTTCACTCTTTACTGGCCATAAAACTTTGAGCAAATAACCAAAGTATTTATAAAATTAGAATAGTGATACCTACCTCCCGGGTAGAGGAGGTTGGACAGGTGTGTGTGTACAGTGGATAGGTCTCTGGACCTGGTTTACAGTAACTACTCAACTCAATAAATGTTAGTTATTATGACTGTCACTATTATTATTTTTAAGACTAGGTCTTCAGTTTCTAAATTTGAGTATTCCAGGTTCCTAAAATTGTTTTTAATACTGAAATAAAAGCAGAGAAAGTCCCTGCTTCACAAATCCTACAGCAATATCTCATGTGCTGGGACGCCTGGGTGGCTTAGTGGGTTAAGCGTCTGCTTGCGGCTCAGGTCATGATCCCAGATCCTGGGATGGAGTCCCTGCTCAGCGGGGAGCCTGCTTCTTCCTCTGCCTCTGCCTGCCACTCCCTCTGCTTGTGCTCTCTCTCTTTCTCTCTCTGGCAAATAAATAAATAAAATCTTTAAAAAATATGTCTCATGTGCTTTTCCACTTTTCCCTTTCCACTGAGTATCTGAATGTAAGCACACAACTGGTGTCCTTAACAGTGGTTTTCTTGGGTCCCTCTGACATAGTCTTTGCTAAACACACCTGTTTGGATACAGACTTTTTCTTGTCAGAGCTATATTTCTTTTCAGAGAAGATGTTACAAACAAACACATCTAGCCATGTTTCAGGTTTGTACTTTGTTTTAGGTAAGGATTGGATTATTTTAATTGGAGTATAATTGACATATAATGTTACATTAGTTTCAGGTGTACAACATAGTGATTTGACAATTCTGTACTCCGTGCTCACCATGATAAATGTGGTCACCATCTGTCACCATATGCTATTACAGTATTATTGACTTTATTCCCTATGCTGCACGTTTCATTTCCCTGGCTTATTTATTTTATAATTGGAAGTTTGTACCTCTTTGTTTCCATGATCTATTTTGCCCATCACCCCATCACCTTCCCCTCTGGCAACCACCAGTTTGTTCTCTGTATTTAAGAGTCTCTTTGGTTTTTGTTTGTTCATTTGTCTTTTAGATTCCACATATAAGTGAAATCATATGTGTTTGTCTTTCTCAGTCTGACTTACTTCACTTAGCATAATATCTTTCAGCTCCATCCATGCTGTTGCAAATGACAAGAATTCATTCTTTTTTATGACTAAGTAATGTTCCATTATATGTATATATCACGTATCCTTTATCCGTTCATCTGTGGACGGACACTTGGGTTGTCCAAGATATGTCCAAGGTATGTCTTACCTGTTGTAAATAAGGCTGCAAGAAACATAGGGTTGCATATACCTTTTTGAATTAGTGTTTTCATTTTCTTTGGGAAAATAATCTGTGAAATTACTGAATCACATGGTATTTCTATTTTTAAATTTTGAGGAACCTCCATACTGTTTTCCACAGTAATTGCACTAGTGTACCTTCCCACCCACAGTGCACGAGGGTTCCCTTTTCTCCACATCCTTGTGAACACTTATTACCTCTTGTCTTTTGCATGTCTTCTTTGGAAAGATGTCTGTTTAGCTCCTCTGCCCACTTTTTTAATTGGATTTTTTTTTTTTTTTTTTTTTTGCTATTGGGTCATATCAGTTCTTTACATATTTTTGGATATTTACCCCTTATCTGATACATCATTTTTTAATATCTTCTCCCACGCAGTAGGTTATATTTTCGTTTTGTTGATTGTTTCATTTGCTGTGCAAAAGCTTATTATTTTGATGCAGTCCCAGTAGTTTATTTTTGCTTTTTTCATTGTCTGAAGAGATAGATCCTTAAGTATGTTACTAAAGCCAATATCCAAGAGATTACTGCCTATGTTTTCTTTTAGGAGTTTTATGGTTTCAGGTCTCACATTTAGGTATTTCATTCATTTTGAGTTTACTTTTGTGTAAGGTATAAGAAAGTGGTCCAGTTTCATTCTTTTGCATGTAGCTGTCCAGTTTTTCTAGCACCATTGTACTTTCTTGCTTCTTTGTTGTAGATTAATTGACCGTATAAGTGTGGGATTATCCCTGAGCTCTCTATTCAGTTCTGTTGCTCCATGGGTCTGCTTTTGTGCCAATAGCATACTGTTTGGATTATTGTAGCTTTGTAGTATATCTCGAAACCTGGAATTGTGATACCTCCAGCTTTGTTCTTCTTTCTCAAGATTGTTGGCTGGGTTGGTCATGTTTAATAAAAGGACAGATGAATATAGGGCTGCCAGTGCATTGAAAACTTGAAGTTCTTTTTTTTTTTTTTTTTCTGAGGTGGGGGAGAGGGTGCCCACGTAGCCCCTCCAAAGACTCCTCCATGAGGACCACCTGCGTTTCTCTGAAGCATAAACCATGTTTTGTATGCTTACCAGTAATGTGAATGAAACGGCCAAAATAGTGATGTGGCTTTGGGAGATATAGAAGAAGAGCAGGTTGGATTTATTGTATTAATATGGAGTAGGGGGAAGGCAAAAGTAATCAGATTTGGGTTTCCCAGTGGAAGAGAAAAAGCAAGGATGCAGGCTTGGTTTTAATGTAGCCATTAGCTGGGCCAGCTGAAAGTTCTGTGCGTTACTTCATTTCTCAGGCTTTGGTTCAATAACTGTAGAAGTCTGTCCTCTTTTTTGTTTCTCTGTCAATGAACATTGATGAGTTCTGATTTGGAGATCTCTTGGCTGAGGTCAGTGGTCATTCGGTTGGGATAAGTTCAGAGAGGACATTATTGTGTGGTGTTTAGGTGCATGACCTAGCTTTAGCTCCTGCCCCCCCCCACCTCCTGGCCATATGATCTTCGGCAAGAAAAACCCCTCTATGCCTCATTGCCCTTATCTCTGTAATGGGAGAGGTAGGGATTCCTATCTCATTAGGTTGCTCTGCAATTGGTAGGAGTGCTTACAGGGCTGCTGGGCACTGAGGAAGCCTCCACAAATGTTAAGTCAAGGTGAAGAGACCATAGAAGATGATGACAGTGATGCCAAGGTCCCCAGTCCACCCTCACCCCCACTGTGCAAAACTTGTTTTCCTACCTGCTATTGCACTGATGTTACAGTTGACGGGGATGCAAGAAAGCATCTAATGTCATTTTAAGGACATGAAGCTAGAAAGTGGTTAAGTGTCTTTTGTAAAGTCACCAGCTGGTTGGGGTCAAAGCCAGGCCCCAAACTGTCAGCAGCAAAATACCAGTCTAGCACTAATCACATCACATGTGCCATGCCAAATTCCCACTGGAATGAGACATTTCAAAGTGTAAATGCCCAAGAAGACTTAGCAGGTCCAGTGTCTTCAGGACTTAAATGGAAGTTAGATTATACCCATTCATTTCGACTGCACAGCCAGCTTATAGAAAAGCTCATGAGGGGAGAAAGACAAAATGGAATTGAGACATTTAGAGGATGAACGATGTTCCAAGTCCAACCATTCCTCACAAAGTCAAGTGCAAAACTAGATAACGTATATGGCTTCAGAAAACACAGTTGTTTTGTTTTGTTTTGTTTTGTTTTGTTTTATCTTTGGGCTCTGGCAAATATGAGGAATTTAGTTTGGTACAAACTAAGTTTTTATAGAAGTGCAGTGAAAAATAAAATGCAGATGTCCTGCTCTTCTGAGCAAATGTGGCTGGGTGTCTCTGGAAGAAATAATATCTTAGAAATTCGTCGGTGGCTGGAGGCCCAAGGGGCAAGGTTGGTGAGGTACATAGTGGGGACCTGTCCGTGGGCATTTCATAAGCCACAGGACGAGAACTTTTAAAGCCCTAAAAAAAGAAAGTTGGGGAGTTTTCCGGTGAAATTTTGGATTGAGAAAGAAAAGAAGCCCACGTTTTGCTAAGCAAGATGGTCAGTCCAGTTCAGAGAATTGAGTAAGAGCTGAAATTCCCAGAATCATGGGAAAAACTAGTCAAGGACTTCCCTGGGGAGCACCCAGATCAAACACTGACCTTGGGGATCTCCTGCAGTTTGCTGATGGGGGGGTCTGCTGCAGTTAGAGGCTTGGAACGGACTCAGGAAAAGACCCCAAACCCACAGGGACACAGGGAGTTGAAAGTGTGGTTTGGCCCTAGTGGAAAAGAAGGGAGGTTGGTCAAGAGAGGTCTGCTAATAGAAAGGCAGCTGAAAACAAGAAGCATCTGGAAAGGGCCATTTAATGCTTTAAACTCATGCCAAGCTAATTGAGTAATGTGAGCGCATGTTCTTGTAAATTATTCCAACTGCATATAGTTCTTCCCCTGAGATTGCCTTACCCTGCAGTTCACGATTGGTTGTGTGTTTGAACAGACTCTGAGTGGGCTGTCGCTCCGTGTGTGCACGCATGGTTTATAGATGGCATTCTGCGTTCCTGGTACTCTGTGCGGATTTGTTGGGTTTTCACAAGTGGAGCAGATACTAGAATTCCCATATTGTGGATGTAGACACTGAGGCTCTCTCAGGGCTCTTTGGCTGTGTTGGTCTTAGCTTCTTACGCCACACCGCCATGTCTGAAAATGCAGTGAGATGAGGCGAACACACAGACAAGTATGTGTTTCTGAATCCTTTCATCAGGAGGCTCTCCTCTGTGGGCCAGCCTTGGATAGTGATGTCTTTTGACTTACGCGAATCCCTTCTGCAAAGCCTCTAGAGGCCCCTTCCCTTCATAAAGTTGAGGATGAAAGTTCTAGCCATCATCCAAATGAAGCATCTTGCTGTTCTTCACACAGGACCTTCCCCCATCCCTGGTGTCCTACCCCCTCTGCTCTCCACACAGACTGCTCCCCAGATCTCAGCCAGCCTATTGTGTTTCTGCATGGAAGTCAGAGAATCTAGGTCAGTTTATCCAAGTAGAAAGTGTTATTTTATTGAGTTAACTCTGTGCAAACTGCTGCTTCAGTGCTTTATAGAAACAAAGTCCCTTGTGTCCAGGGCATTTTCTCTGGAAGTTTTCAGAGGCCTCCAAGTAATCACTTAGATTTAAGATCAAACAATGAAAACCCTTCTTTTTTTAGAAATGGTGTTTCCCGGTAACACATGTCTCTCTTTTTAACTGTTTTGTCAGACACTAAATCAATTCAGCCTTTTGGACTGTGGAAAGGCTGTAAGTGAAATTGCCAGTGCCAGTGCACCAATGTCCAGAAAGATCGGAATGCACCTGACAGAATGGGAGACATAGACCCATTTCATGATTACAGAATTTCCTTATTCTTCCCGCAACTTGACCGAGTACATATCATTAAGCCCAAACCGGTTATCACATGAGACCGGGATCCTTTTGGTTGCTAAATATCATTTTGAGTTCACTCTTCTCATCAGGGACAGATGTCTTTCTAATTGTGTTTTTTAATGTCTTAACATGAGAGTAATGCTTTCCAACATTTTAGAGTAGTGTCATTCAGAGTGCAGCCTGTAGACCAGAGCCAGCCCAATAAGATACATACAGAAGTTAAGAATAGGCATTTAGAAACTTGTAGCATTTTGTTGTTGCTGTAACATCCAAACAGCATTTCATTTTTCTAGCAAGTTATCTTTATTTTATTGAAGTATTTATTATAGAGTAGAAATGGACCTCCCCTCCCCCCCCAAAAAATTCTGGTCTTTGCCCAAAGATAGTTTGAGAAAACCTATTGTCACAGCATCCATCATCTTGTTTGCTGCCGTCTACGGTTTTGTGAGGGAGATGGGGATTGCATGTTAAGGTCCGGCTTATGGATAAATAAAGCAAGGCTCTGAGAGGTAAAAAGACCTGGCCTGCCTTGGGTATTGTGTTGTGATCGCGTTCTCCTCACCCAGAGCCAGCAGTTTTCCAAAAGGTTTCACTCTGCTAACCACCGACGAGAGCAAGCTCATCTGCAAACATGCTTGCCTGAGCTCTACCTCCCCTCCCAGGAGGTATTTCTGTACCACTGACCTGAATGATCTATGAACAAATAACCTTTGATAACATTGGTCTCATTCAGGGAACCAGTTAGACCACTACCTACTGGCTAATTCCCTGTGCTTTGCAAAAGCAGCTGAAAGATAATAATAGCAGAGAAGCTCAGGGTTTGGAAGAGCACCCAGGGGACCATGCAGCCCTATGGCAGTGACCCCCACACTACCTGGGACAGCCCTGGGCCATGGGAGGAATGTACCATGCTAGATAGCATATTGTTGGGAGCAAAAGGGACAGTTAGAAAGTCCTTCTTCGTGTCATGCCCACCCCTTCTCTCTTTTACCTGTTGACCCTATCTATGTCCTCAAGAGTCCCAAAATTTAGCTACAGGCACTGTGTCTCTTCTGAATCATCTTCCTCCCAAGGCAAAACTCTCATTTGTGGAAGGGTTCCTTGGTTGGTATGGTTTCCACAGTATTCCACCCCAGTCTCATCATCCTGGCCATGCTCTGAATTCTCTTTAGTCAGCGTTCATCCCAAAATGGGTGAGTGCTCCCACACTAAACCTGGCATTCAGTGGTGGTCTGTTGAGATTATGGGAAAAGGACCCCTTCTCTCCATCCACATACTGTTACATGTAATGTGGTCTGAGGCTATTTTGAGGCCAGTCACATTGCTGGGTTGTAATAAGATGAAGATGCTAAGTCCTTTTGATGTGAACATCTGCATTTGGCTCGTGGTTGATAGTCCACTCATTTATTAACTGATGGATTCCTTACTTCACCCTCCATCCAGTCAAGCGTCCGGCCAGCCAACCAGTGGCATTCCGTAATACCTGCTTCAGGAGTTTAATCCTGGAATTTATTTTGGGGATGATACTGCTCAGTGGAAGGAAAGCAGTTTAGATCTTTTAATCTTCCTGGTTAATTTGATCTGGAGCCTCAGTGTCTGAGTAGGCAGCAGCCCTCTGGTGCATACGTCAGGGGATGGTTAGCTAATTAACCAAATCCCAACTAGCCGCTGAGCTCTCTAGAATCAGAGTTTATCAGTGAACTCCCCAGGTAGACATTTCATTGGTTTCGTCTGCCTCCCTCATCCTCCTTCCCTTTTAGAATCTGATCAAGGAGGTCTGTTTGCTGTGGCTTTTGTGATCCCTGGTTTCATCACATCTAGGCTGTGCCTCTTGTCGTACCCAGCATCGCAGCCTCGGATGGCACGGCCGTGGCATCTGATGACCCACGCCAGAAATTTTATGTGGGTTGCCTTAGGGGCCCAGGGATGGAAGCGGAGTAGGAGGGAGATTGTTAACATTATTGTTTCACATGTTATAATAAGCATGTATGACTTCTGTAATTAAGAAAAGTAATAATAGAAAAGATGAAACAGAGAGGAAAGAGAAGCCCCTACTTGCTTGTTGGCTGGAGTTTAGTCCATAGTAGAACCTTCCCCCTCAGCGGCCGACTGACTTACTCATGACCCACTCACTTCCTGACTCCTCACATTCTGGCCTCTACCCTAACCATTCTATAGTGGGAATAAATGCTTCTTCCAGGCTCACTAATGACCCAATTCAGAGGTGAGCAAATGACAGCCCAGGGCCCAAATCCAGTGGGTCACCTGTTTTTGTAAATAAAGTTTTATTGGAACACAGCCCTGCCCATTTGTTTATACTAATTGCCTATGGCTGCTGTCCCAGTACAAGCACAGAACTGAGGAGTGGTGACAGAGACTGGACAGCTCACAAAGCCTGAAGTATTACTTTCTGGTTCTTTACAAAACCCAGTTTGCTGACCCCCATTCTGTATTAATAAGTGCATTGATCAGTCCCTCTAGTGGTTCTGAGTCCCTTCCCGCACTCCTCAGCCTCTCAGCTGCTTTGGCTCTGGGAACCCACATTCTTGATGATTTCTTCCCCCAACCCCTGTGACTGTGAATCCTCATTATTCTCTCCTTGTCCCTCTGGCCACTTTCTTATTTCTGTCTTCCATTCTGAACCTTATTTAAACCATAAACATACATAAGGGCACAGACTTTTGTCTTTTTGTTCACTTCTGTCTCCATTGTGCCTCAAACAATGCCTGGCACGTGTGTAGTGACAGGACAAGTGACCCTGACTGTCTAGAGGAAGGTTGATCAGAGCTGTTCCTTTCACATCACCTTATGGAATATCCTATTTGGACTTCAAAGGTGAGGAGGTATATCTCAGTGACAATCTGAAAAGAGTTTAGCTTGGAGTCATGAGCATGAGCCCAAGGCAGCCAAGACTTAGGGGCTCTGGGGTACCAGTTTCCGTTTCATCAGTGCCAACATTTGAGCCTTTTTTCTGATACATCCTGTGTGTGATGCAGGAAGGTGGTGGTGCTTCCACTCACTTCCACATTTGGTCCAGTCTCCTAGATGACACAAAGGAGACTAGCTGAGAACTTGTAATGGTCATGAGGAAAGAAAGTAAAACAAACAAGGGTGTCATGAAATGGTTCTTGGGCCCCTTTCTTCACAGACTCCCGGGTCCCTCTGTGACCACCACCATGGTAATAGATGAGAACTCTGCCATTCATTTTGTAGAGGGTGGCTATTTTTCCCTTACCTCTTTGCATAGTTGATTTAGCGCAGGCCGCAAGGCCCTGGTGCAGTCAGGGAACAGCCAGGAGGCCACTGTAGCTGGAACAGAGTAAGCTGCAGTGGGGCTGAAATCGTTCTATTACTGATCTTAGGAAAACATATATATAAAATCTTGGAAGTTGTTACCATCTACCCTCTTCTTGAAAATGTAATCTTTAGAGGTCCAGCAAACCTCACTGATTGAGAGAACAGGGATGGCTCTGTTCTAGATGGGCCAAACGCCTGTCTCCACAGCTATGGGAGTTTGAGACTGGTAATAGCAAAAGAAAGCATGTTCTTCATAACACTATGCCTCTCCCATATTCTATTTGCATGTAAACCAGCTAACAATGGATTCTCCTCTTTCTGTAGGAAATTCTTCTGTATCTTTTTCACCTTGACTGTTTCTCTAGTTTTCTTTTTTCCCCTCAGAATTCTCTGTGGGTATGTATCCATCAGGATCATTTGGTCATAAGCAACAGAAGCCAATTCGGACAGCTTAAGTGAGGAGAGATTTATTGAAAACCTACTGGGGGCTCCCAGAATGGACTAGAGGCTAGAGAACCAGATTTGGAGAAGAACTGGGCCCGAGTCGCTCTGGGAGGCTGGGAAGGAAGCCTCCTTGGGAACAAGTTTGCCCGGAATGACGCCATTAAAAAGACTAAACCCAAGTCACATATTTCATCTTCCAGATTCTGAATTCCAGGAGAGAAACCCCAAATGGAAGACTGGGACCAGTCCCCCCTGCCCGTACAGAGGAAAGAGGGGTGACTGGGTCCTTTCAGTCACTATAATAAATGACTGGGGGAGGTACCTAGATTTTCTTTCCTATCAGAATTCTACCCAGTGGGGTAGAGGTGATTTCCCCAGAGGAAATTAAGGTAGTGATAAGGAGGAATAATTGATACTAAGCACTGCTCCCTACTCCTCCCCCCAGCTCTGATGTCTACTCCAGGGTGCAATCAAGAGTCTCCTATTTCCGGGCACCTGGGTGGCTCAGTCAGTTGAACGTCTGACTCTTGGTTTCAGCTCAGATCATGATCTCAGGGTCGTGGGGGGTCAGCCCCACATGGGCTCTGCACTCAGCAGGGAGTCTGCCTGTTCCTCTCCCTCTGCTCCCCCCACTCACGGACAACTACTCTCTCAAATTACTAAATCTAAAAAAAGAAAAAAGAGTCTCCTGTTTCGACTGTAGGACTAAAAAAAAAAAAAAAAAAAAAAAGCTGTCCAGTTCAGTTGGGTCTTGATTCATCTGAGAATGGCTCAAGACACGTGAAATTTGACCAAATGACAGAATTTGATGTAACGGAGCTTTGCAGCCATCACCTGTCATCATTTCCCTGAGTGGTTCTGCAGATAAGCCTATGATGTTAGTATCTGCCGTTTCTGCAGGGCTTAGCAAGGACCCTTCCAAGTATTTCTAGCCATCTTCTTGCATAATCCTTACAGCTCTGCGACATACATATTATTGTCCCTGTTGGCGCATGAGCATCAGAGGGAAGGAAGGCTAAGTGGCTGGCTCACGTAGTGGTGGTGATTGGTCTGCTTCCTAAGTTTGTGCTGTAATCAGTCACTCATTCAAGATGATGACATTTATGTACACCGGTGGATCCCAACCCCAGGGTGCTTTTGCCAGAAAACATTTTTGGTTATTACACACAGCTGTGGGAGGTGCTGCTGGCTTCTAGTGGGTCGAGGCTGGAAGTCTACTAAATGTCCTACCATGCACAAGAAAGAGTGATCTAGTCCCAGATGTCTATCATGCCGAGGCTGAGAAACCCTGAAATGTACACATGGGCACATGGTTTGTGACTGCCCAGAGTCCCCATCGTGCTGTGGGGTCAGAACTTGAGCATCAATTGGCTCTTAGTAGATAAAGCTCACTGCGAGTGGGAATCTGCTGCTAATACGATCTTAGTTAACTATGACTTGCCCTAAAGAAATCACACCTAGAATCCCCCTATTCTCCCTTGACACACCTCCTCCCAAGAGGACAAAGGTCAGTGTGTCTGCTCAGACAATGACACTGATGAAGCCCTGTGCTTTGGGATGGGCCAGCCCTCTGTGAGTGTCCCAGTAACACCGTACGGACAGACAGCCTGGCAAATCCACTCGTTCTGAACAGTGGCTATTTGCAAAGCAAGGCTAAGGTTGGCCAAAGAGGTCACAGTTGTCTGGTAATCAGATTATGTTGCTATATCCAACCGTTGGCCATCTGTGGCCCAACAGGGAACTATTAAGCCAACGGCATGGACCTAAGTGAGATGGACGATAGCAATGTTCCTTGGAACGATGGAATGACCAGAGAGACTGTGTAATAGCCCCACTAACGGGGGTTAGCAGATGGGCCTTTCTGACAACAGTAGGGCTTATCTGCTCCCCACAAAGGTGAATGAGATTGGAAATGTAAAATTAACCTCCTCCTATCGAATGTATCCCATGATCTGCAAAGAAGGGCAAGAACCAAGCCTACGGCAGATTGACCCAAGGTTAATATTAGAAACTGCCTGTGATTTGGCCATGTATTTCAAAAGCTTTTATAGTCCCCTTCCTGGAAGCTATTTTAAAGAAATAATAAAAAAATATGTGCAGTGATGATGTACAGAGATGTTCATTGCAGCATTATATATATAAAACGGGCAATAACATAAAGGACTAACAAGAAAAGAATGGCTATATAAATTAATTCACACCCATAGAAAGGAACATTATGCTGCCACTGAAAGCAATTTTTTCATGATATGGGGAAGTATCCACAATGTTAAGTTTAAATGAAAAATAAGTTTTAAAAAAACGTGGATATTCTGTGACCTGTAATAAAAAATATATGAATGCATAAAAAAGAGCAGAATAAAATAAATCAGAATATCAACAGGGTTTTTTTTCTGGAACATGGATTATGATTTGTTTTATTTTGGGGTTTTTTTTGCAAATTTCATTATTTTTTGAATAATCTGCGGTGAGCCTCTGTTGCTTTGTTGTTGTTTTAGAAAGGTGCTGTTTTGTTTTGTTTTGCTGCCCAAAAGAACGAATCAGGCCCTCCAGTTGTGTGGAGACTCTGTAACTAGTTGTCCAGAATCTAGTTTAGCAGCTATCTTCATTAAAACCAGTTCTTACCTGGAAAAGTAAGTAAGTTCATCTCGTATGTTATATCCCTTGCTGTGCTCACAGCAGCGTTTACTTGAACATCGGAGAAGCCTCCTCCAGTTGCTGCTGGTAAATTGCATCACTGCCCGTCTAGAATTTGGAAAGGAGGTGAAAATAGCTGTTTGACTTACTTGACATGATTCTGCCGCAAGTGCTTCAACATATCTGCATGGCGGATCGTATGTTCAGGGGTCTGTTCCTTCCCAAGCATTTCCTTTCTTCTCGGCCTCTCTCAGCAATATTTAGATCTCTGTTCTAAACCGAAGGCAGTCTTCCAGGCAACAGCCTGTGGTAGATCTGTGGTGGTCCTAGTTGCATTAAGTTCACCCAAGCTGTTGGTTTCAAGAACTAGAATGTAAGAGTTTCGTCAATTTTGTTCCATTCTCTCTACATTCTCATTTTAGGAAAGATGGCAACCATGGCGTCTCTTAAACCACTTTCTTTGGTCTGCTGTGTACGCATCACCTAGTCAAGGTGCCCGAGTGGCTCAGGCATCTGCCTGCAGTGTCTGTCTCTCCCACAGCGGAAGCCCACATGAAGTCCCGAGTTAGGATCATTAATGTTGTGTGACTTCGATGGATCGTTCTCCACAGGCCCAGCCGGTGATCAGATGTTCACACGCTGTTTACCCTCCCTGCTGCAATACCCCTGTGCACACAGTTGGCACCGTTTTGAGTAGCTGGCAAAGATGGAAAAGCAGGACCAGGGCTCCTAAGATAGACAGAATGTCTCTCTGCACCAGCATCTCTACTGCAGCTCCTACATGGGTAGCTGCAAGCCCCCAGACTGAGCTGTGCCTCCCCTCCCTGCCCAGGTCTAGGCTCCCATTCCAGAGCCTTTGCCAACAGCCAGTTCTTGTCAAGGGCTCCATGTATGTGGCATTGTTCTGGATGATGGTGATAGCATGTGAAGAATTACTAAAATTATTAAAATTCCTGCCCTCCTAGAGCTTTAATTCTAAGGGAGGATAAAGATAAGAAAGAAGACAAGTAAAATAAGGAGGTAAATAAAACTGGGAAGGGCAATAGGATTGGTAGAGGGAGGGCGTGACAATATTTGATACAGTAGTCTGATGGCACCCATCTGCAAATACACCGTTCCCTGGTTTTTAAATTCTACTGATGATGGAAGCCTCTTGAGAAGACATCTGAGTAAAGGCTCAGAAGGTGAGGGAGAGAGCTGTACGGATATCTGAGGGGAGAGTGCTCTAGGCGGAAGGAACAGGCAGTGCAAAGGCCCTGAGGTGGGAGCCTTCCCCTATGTTTGAGGACCAACAAAGAAGCCAGTGTGTCCAGAGGGCAGTACACAAATGGGCAAAAGATGTGAGATGGAATCTGAGAGACCCCAGGGGACTTTGCACAGACCAGCTCCTACTCCAAGTTTGATGAGAAGCTGTTGGGTGTTTGGGGCAGATGGGTGACATACGTGGGTATTAGTAGGCCCCAGCTGGCCACGAGTCTGGAACTAGATTACAGGGGAGGCAAGGGCAGAATCAGAGAGAGTGGTTGGCAAGCTCTGACCATGTGGGGGTGGTGAGGTGGGGGTGGGGTTTCTGGGAATCACACGCCTCTCTTTCTCTCGTGGATTCAGGCCCAGTTGAGAAATCACTGCATAAATCAGGAGATCAAAATGTCTGCCACTAGTTTCCACCTTGGAATCTGAGAACCTTGTCAGTACTGGAGAAAAGCTGTTTTGTTTTAAAAGAAAAACAAACAAAAAAAACCCAGCATTTTAAAAAATAATTGAAACAACAGAGGCTTGCTACAGACAATTTGGAAATGAAATTACTGAAATTTATAAAGAAAATATAAATCACAATCCCATGTCCCAGATATAAGCCCTATTAATATTTTATTTTATTCTCCCTTTTTTTCTATTCCTATATGTGTGTATATTTATTATTTTAGTTAAATTTAACATTGGAACTATTTCCCCATGTTATTAGTCTTTGAAAAGTATTTTTAACAGCAATATAATTTTCCTTCCTATGATTATAAATTAATTTATATAGTCATTTGCTTATTGGAGGATGTGGCTTACCTGTGTAGCCCTGATAGACTTCCTGAACTACACCCCCAAATCAGATACACTTAACCACATTGCCTTAGGCAGTGTTCATACCTGAAGGCCTCCTCCTAGGGCAGAGCAAACTCATAGGAATTTCCACATCATGGAATCCAGGCCCATGTACCCTTTCTTCTAGGTAGGCAGACAGGTAGGTATTGAGAAGGCCCAGAGGGGCTTGAACCCAAAACACCTTAAGTGCCTTCCTTCAGATGCACCAAGACAAGTCCCTGTACCTTCCTGGGAAAAGGAGAAAGAGAGGTAGGGAGAAAGGTCAAGAGTGTCACCCTACTGAAAGACCTACCCAGGGAAACCCAAGGCCGGGGAAGTAGAGGTACCCTCCTACCACTGAGGATTTAATAGGTAATGAATGTCAAGTTCTTGGTCATGGCAAATGCTTAATAAATGTTGTCTTCTCCCTTTCCCTACCATTGTGAGGAAAATACCAAAATTCCATAAAGTGAATATTCACATGTGCCAGTGGAAAGGCACAAGCTGGACTAGTGGACAGTCATTCCTAATTGTGCCGACCTAGTGAACCCTCTACAAACTGTAGGATCAGCTCGGTAATTTTCCCCTGGATGTAATTTTGTTAGCCATCCTTCTCACCATGGGCATAGTTGAATATCCTCAAGAGAAAAAAAAGAACCCCAAGTCGGCCAATCTTTCCATGACCTTAGTTGGAGTTAAATAATTGTTTATTGATGAATAAATGGATGAGGAGATGGATGAGTACATGGACAGACGGACGGATGGATGCATGGACGCATGGGCAAATGGAAGGAAGGAAAGAAGAAAGGGTATGTGATTGAAGGAAGAGTAAATGAAGACAGTCATTTATCATTTTTTTTTTCTTTCTCTGAAAAGGTGAAAGGGCAATAATGTTTTTACACGAGCCAGTATCTTTTCCATTTCGCAGGTGAAATAAAAACCCAAAGTGAAAATCTCTCATTTCTGCTGGAAGAAAGTAAAGAGCCACATTATGATCTAAGTAGCATATTTTATCTGTTTGAGCTGGGGGAGAGGAAGATGGGGTTGGTTTTCTAGCTTGAGTGACATAAATCTGCTCCCCCCCCCCAAATATATTGTTATTGCTTTGATTCATTTGGCTTTTTTTTTTTTTTTGAAGTGGACTATGGTTTGTGTGCAGTGTTTGAAGTAATTGGAGTGAGTGCTTCTCCCTAGAGACAGAATCAATCACCGTTGCAGAAGATGATGACATTTTAGAAAGAAACTCTGAGGAAAATGTCATGCTTAAAAAATTAGATTTAAACACACTGGCTCCAGATTGATTTTTATTACACTCAAATGGATACCCTGATTGATTATCAGTCTTACAAATGTTTAGCACATTTCTCACTTCTCTAATAATCAGAATAATCTAATTTTCAATGTCATTTAATGTACTGTATTCAAGGTTATAATAGATCATATTTCTAATAAAACACAGCAATTATGTAATGAATAATACAGAAGGACCAGCATTCAGATTCCCTGGGTTTTAAGGCAGTGCCAGTGGATAAGCCCAGTCCTTTCAGTGTGATGTACATTCTGAGTCTTTGACTGCGTCCTAAAGGAGTTTTTTTCTCCCCTGCTGGTGCTCTGAATGGAACTTTGCCAGGCTTGACCAAAAAAAAAAACAAAAAAAAAACCACCACCACCACCAGCAAAAAAACCCAACAACAACAAAAATAAAACAAAAACCAACAACCCCCCCCCCCAAATTTCTGGGAGGGAACCACAAGGTTTGAATCTTTTTAATATATGTTACTGGTGCACCTGGAGAAAAGTGACAGGTTGCCAAGTTATTTATTGAATTTCTCTGGCAATTGCTGCTTTCCCCCCATTTTTGATATACATCCCCTGGAGAAATACCGTATTTTAGTTCTAAATATTTTTCCAATATCCATTGTAGCAGCTGCTGACACTACAGATGTTTTCCGGTAAGCCACGGGATATCTAATTTTGAGGAGGTTTGACTCTATATTTAGAGTCTAATATTTACCTGATGGTGTTTACTTTGTTGTTGTGTTGTCTTCCTTTGAAGAGGTCTGACTCACTTTGGGAAGTAAGTTGTGCTTTTTATATCCATGGCTTCTCCTCCGTTCCAGTCATGTCAAAATCTGGGTTAGGAACTGTGGATTTCTCAGTGACGGCTTGTGGCTCAGTTTGATGATCTGGTGCGTAGGAAGTGGTATGAAAACCTGATAAGCTAACAAGCAGTAACACTTTAGGATTTTCCCCTTTTAGGCTGTCCTCTTTGGCGAGGGCATCCAGGGGCAGCGAGAGGAACAGAGGAGGCCAGTGAGCTGTTGGGCCTCAAGACGTTTAGAGACTAAGGGAAAGGACTTCGGACAGAAGGCTCAGTCCTAAAATCGGCCTGAGTATGAACCTGGTAGCTTGAGAACCTCAGAAGGTCCAAAGGTTCTAGAAGATCTCAACAGAGGCAACTGAGGGGCCAATACAAACAAGATACCGTTTAGCAGAGATGAGTATCGAGTCCTGATTAAGATTCATCCAGGTCAGGGTTGAAATCAGAGGTGAGGAGCAGATGGCCAAGCCTTGCTGTGATCTAACTCAGGGTAGGAATGCATCTTCCCTCTGAAGATCTGTGGTTAGTCAGACCATGACAGACCACCAAAAGCATCTGGATTTGTGGCTGGTCAGAGCACATCTTGGGACATTGTTGTTCTGAGGCCCTTATTTTAAGAGTTAACTTGCCTAGAACATTATCCATAGAACATTATCCATGCCAGGACGAAGAGGATGACAGGAGGTCATCCAGGTATCTGCTGTCTGGTGTGAACACGCTGGAAATTCAGAGGGTAGAGAAAACCCAGTGTTCGGAGAAGATAATTGCTCTCACCAGTTTGAGAAATGAAAAGCAAAAAAAGGAAAGTTTGCTAACATTTCTAGGGTACTAGATCTTTTCAGCATTTTATTCGATTATTGCCATTTTTTGATGGTCATGGCAACTAACATGGAGAGAGACCAGGTAAACTGCCCGAATTTACGCAACTACTGAGCTACAGAGCTGAGATTAAAACCCAGCTCTCGTGACTACCGTAACTGGGCGCTCACGGCTGTGGTCATTTGGGATACGCCATAACTGGAGAATCACTAAGGTACCCCCCAACTGTCAATTTGGTGGGTTTTCACTCAGAATACAGGTTCAGTGGCATTTCCTGATACTTGGAAACATTTCAAGCATAAGGAGGAAGTACTCTCTCATCTGGAAGTACTTGCTGCTTAAATAAACAGAAGTGGAGAGAGTAAAGACACCCTTGCAGTTACGCTGTCTACACTGGCACTAAAACTATCCCTACGCTGTTGAAAATGGCTGTTCTTCATGCTGACTTTCTACCAGGAAATTTCCCGGAGCCTCAAGGAAAGGCTCTGTGTGTGTGTGTGTGTCTGTCTGTCTGTCTGTTTGTCTCTTCTAAAGGGTTGAGAAGGAGATAGCGTATAAAATTAATCAGAAAAATAATTTTTAAAGGCTTTCGGGACAAAGCTTGAGCAGGGTATTTGGAAAGGGAAAGAGAGGCTTTAAATGATGTCCTTGTGGTAAGGACTGAAGGTCGTCTGAGTTCACAGGTTTTTATTGGCGGCCCAGCAAGAGAGAGTAACAGTTTTAGCTCTGTTTTAGCTCTAACAGTAATATTTGTACTTTTCCTTCTGATTTGCGTTGTATTTTCCTGCCACTTACAGATGAGCCAATGTCTGCGAAGCATCATTAAGGGAGAGAATGGACTTGAGCAATAGCGGGTAGACTAAGTGGACCTCAGTAGACAGGTAGGATGAGGAGGAGAGAAGGATGGGTCTGCCTCTCTCACTGGGACTTGGGCCACTGGGTGGCCTGTGGTTGAGGTCACAGAGATGGCAGCGCCAGTGGAAGAAGAGTTAGGGAGGATAGTTAAAGAGTCTGTTTAGGAGACAAAGTGAGGGGCCAGGAGATATCTAGTGAGAAGTCACATACACATATCTGATGCTTAGAAGAAAGGCCAGGGCTGGAGATCTGAGCCTTCTACATCTGCTTGGTAGGGAAGGGCTTGGGCATGGACTTGGTGACCCATGAAGACTGTGAGAAGGTAGGGATTCCAGAGGCAGGAATCCTTTCAGGGGGCTGCCAGATAGGCCTTGTGGGGCTCCCAGCATAAAGGTGTCTCAGTGGAGTGTTTCTTGGCTTTCCTGATCAAGCCCTCAGTCTCTCTTTTATCAACCTGGGAGTCCCAGAGGTTCTCAGAAAAGACAACCCAGTCCCACCAACATTCCTCTTTTTGAAGTTAGTCTGCTCAAGGAACTTTTTAATAGCCATGATTCATTCTTGCTATTTGTAAAGTCTGGGCACATTCTAAGAAAGCCCCATAACCCACTGACCTTTCCCTGTTTCTAAATAAATGTGGACGTCGCTGAGAGCTCTGGGGCAAGAAGGTGAAGCTGATAATCATAGGTGACCACAAGCCCCTCAGCAGTTAAGGTACCTAGTAGCAAAAACAATTGACACGATTAAAAATGGCAGTTCCTGGAGCTGAGCAACCATTCATTGTGCAATTTCCTGAATTCAGTCAAAAGATCATGGGGTAAGTGGGGGAACAGGCTGGGCAGGGGATTCAGTGGCATTAATGAGAAAAATATTATTTTAGAGTCCAGCATTCCTTACCAGCTTAAGGTCTGGCCAACCTTAAATGAGTGCAAAGTTATGCCATATGTTTCTCCAGATAATGAAAGTGGGTAAGAAGGGAGAATGGGGTTGGGGGCAGGGGTGGCCAGCTCTTGTTGAAAGTGACTATGTTGGGGTGCCTGGGTGGCTCAGTGGGTTAAAGCCTCTGCCTTCGGCTCAGGTCATGGTCCTTGGGTCTTGGGATCGAGCCCCATGTCAGGCTCTCTGCTCGGCAGGGAGCCTGCTTTCCCCCTCTCTCTCTCTGTCTGCCTCTCTGCCTACTTGTGATCTCTGTCAAATAAATAAATTTTAAAAATTAAAAAAAAAATCTTAAAAAAAATGTGACTAGGTTGTTAAGTGGAAGGGACTTGGTAAAGAAGAGGGGAACCTCCTAATGTCAGTGACTGGGTAGGACTACTTGTTCTCTCTGCTTATGTTCTAGAAGTTTCCAGCACAGCTGCCTCTGCTTGGAGTACATCAAGGTCAGTTAGGCACTAACTTTCATTACGGTTTCCCCTCCTGTGTTTTTGAACGAGCAGTTCTCACCTTTGACTTCTGTGCCTACTAAAATCTACTGGAAGGAGATAATATCTCACCTTCTCCCCCAGAAGGAAGCAAGCATATGATGAGAAGTAAGAAAATGGGGCACCGGGGAGGCTCAGTTGGATAAGTGTTGACTCTTGATTTCGGCTCAGGTCATGATCTCAGGGTCGTGAGATAGAGCCCCACATTGGGCTCTACACTGGGCCTGGAGCCTACTTAGGATTCTGTCTGTCCCTCTGCCTCTGCCATTCTCCCCAACCACTCTCCCTCTCAAAAAAAAAAAAAAAAAATTATGAAAGAAAGGAGTTTGAAATATATAGAGATGAAAGGATTTAATGGCAAGGGTTTTCTTCAAAGTAATCTAGAGGAAGGGATGGGAGTGAAGAGGAAAGATGATGGGCCAAATTAATAACTGACGCTGGGCTTTGAATGGATATTATTTTCAGATATATTTCAGATATTATTTTCTTCACTTTCGGTATGTTTGAAATTTTCCATAATAGATGTGCTTAAATATATACACATATGTCATTTGTCAAGACAGGAAGTTATGGACTTTTTAAGTGTTTTGAAGCTTTAAAATCTAAAAACAGACACCTTACAAAAGAAGATGTGCAAAGTATAATTCACTTGATGAATTTTATGAAACACATGAAAAGCAACAGCGCTTAAATATTTTAAAATTTTTCTCCTAGGGAGATGATGTTTTTCTGCCATCTTTTGCGCATTTTTTTCAGGACAGACTTGGGTAATAAAACAGAACTCTTTTGGTTGCAATCTGTAGACCTCTCTGGCTCTCTGAGCTCTTACTGTCTCTTCCTTGGATGGGGGCCTTCCTGGTGGAGGGTGACCTTTGCTTCCGGTGCCCAAGTGCACCCTTCAGCATCCCAGGAGGAATGACAGGCAGGGCAGCGGATAACTTTTCTTTAGAGAATTCCCAGAATCTTCACATCTTCCCTCCACCTCTGTGTGAACTCAATTTATCTCTTTGTGAGGTTCCTTGTTTGACTAAACCACTTTCCAGAAGAGCAGCAGGTAGTGCAAGGACTTCAGAGAAGCTAGGAGTACTTACGTGTTGAAGAAGAAATTAGGATTTGGGGAGGAGAATGTCATTGGATGTCACATGTGGTTGGGAGACCATGCTTTTTATGAAGCTTGGTACAATTGAAAGTTCCCTCACATCTCCAGAATACTTTTACCACCCCAACCTCAGGTCCCTGGGTCTCTTTCTGTTCCCAAGATCTTGCTCCTGCTTTCCCCTCAATCTAGAATGTTCTTCACCTAATTAGCTGCCACTCAGCTCTAATCTTCCTTGTCACGGGAAGAATTTCTCTGGCCACCCTCCCGTCCCCACTCCCCATTGGGTGGAAGCCAGTGTTCCATGTCTCTGTTACCCTTACTGTTCTGGGGTGTAATGACCCATTATCCCGCACATGGTTAGGTGAGGAGAGCCCGCTCTCTTCTGGACCAGGGATCTGGAAATACCGCAGGCTGTTATCAGGGGAAGGGAAGGGGGATTTCCCAGAAGAAAATGTCTGTGGGGGTTTGTTGCTGGGCAGGAAAAAAAGATAGACACTTTTGTTCTGGTGCCTGAAAACTGAAATCAACCAAGAAAACAAACATGAGAGAAGAAGGTGGGCTCTAAAGTGTTTTCTTTTTTTATTAAATGTACTTTCTTCCCTAATTTGGATTTACTGCCCAAACAACTTCTTAACAACCAAGGACATCTTCTAAAGTATGGCACTGCAAACTACAGTCAACGTCCTACACCCAAATCTGGCCTCCAGCTTGTTTTGAAAATAGAAAGTTCTGTTGGCACGCAGCCGTGCTCTTGACGTACGGTCTTGCCTCCTGTCGTCCTGCAGTGGCACGGTAGTTGGCAACAGAGGCTCAGAGGCCCGCACAGCCTGCCACCTATTTGCTAGCTGGCGTTTTATGGAAAACGTTTGCCCCCCTGCCCTGGTCTGGACTGAGACTCAATGAGGGATCCCCAGGCCTCCCTCACCATCGTGTCTCCAGCAGCTGTCCCAGCACCAGCTGCAGGGTTGTGTTGGTACCCCATGAAGATTTGAGTTAAATTACTGAATGAATGAACAGGCAGATTAATAGCTATTCTAGCTTGTAGTTTACTTTCTGTGACCAGCTCTCTGGCCCAGTGCATGTGATCCCTTCTGCCCCCAGGCCCCCACCTCACTGCTCCTTTACCTCCCCACTCATCAGAGAGGCCTCTCCTGTCCACCCTTCCTTCCACAACAGCCCCTGCCCCTTCCCTTCCCTGTATGTGGTTTTCTTCATGACACTTGTCATTATCTGGCCTTATATTATCTGTGCATTTGTTTATGGGCGGCCTTCTGCAAGAAGAAAATAAACTCCCAAGAAGCTGAAAACATTGCCTTGTTCAGCGTTACATCCCCGGCACCTGGAACGGTGCCTGAAATACAATTGGGCACCTGGTAAATATTTTTGAATTAAGGACCACCTTTAGAATTGGCAGCCTGTAGCCCAGGACTTCCTTGTATGCCCTCCCATGGTGTCTTGGATGGGAGCTGTCTTCCCACTTGATCCCAAACACTGTCTTATCCTGTGGCCACACCCCACCGGATGGATTGGTAAGAAATAGCAGGCCACGGGTGGGAGGTGGGAATCTTCCACTGCTTTCTGTTCTAGGCGCTCCTTTCCTCTCCGGGCCAAGCCTCGAAGGCCGTGTCTGCCTTCGAAGGCACCGGCAGATGTCTTTTTGATTAAAAGGAGAGAAAAGCATGTACTGGGTGTGGGTGTGGGTGCTAAAGGAAGGGCAGAGGGAAGTGAATTGTACAGGTCTGGCAGGAACGTCGTGTGTCCTTTCTTGGACGTCTCGTGTTTTTTTTGACCCCTCCACCGAAGCATTCCCGGGAATAGAGACTGGGTTCTTGGCCCGTGTTGAGCTTCCAAGTACACGGCTGGGAGCAACGCAGAGGGTGGGAAAGATGGCTTTACTTCTTTTCCAAACTACTCTCTGGAGAATAAATACCTGAGAATTAAAGTTGTGTAGGCCAGAAAGAGGTTTTTTGTGAACTAAATAGGATTTTAGCAATCCCTCACAGATGAGGACAATTTAGGATGATCTATTTATACTGAGAAACTGATAAGTTCACTCAAGGGAAGGCTAAGTTGGCTCCAATCTGGCCGGCACTTCACGTACTGAGATTGACTTGGGGGCTGTGGCCTGCGTCTGCTGTTTCATTTCTAATGTTTTCTCTTAGTCACACATGTGGCCTGAGAGTGACCTCTCGATCACGTCGGTGGCAGCCCAGGCCAAGTAGGAAAATTCCTTAATTATAGTCCTTGTTACATTCTTGTTTAACACTAATCTTTTTAAAAAGCAAACTGATTCAAGAATTATGTTATGAGAGTATATAGTTAGGAGTTAGACCCAGGTTTGAGTTCTGTTGTGTGACATTTAAGGCACGAAGACACTGGGAATTCCATACATCGTGTTCCTCCTCCTTTGTCCCTTCATCATTCTCCAAGCCAGAAACCAGCAGGTCACCCCTTCCCTCTTCCCACTGCCTGGCACCCCCATACCTCTTATCCTGACCCTTCCCTGTAGTCCTGCCTCAGTTTGGACATCCCTCTTCTTGCACTTGGAGCTTCTAGTGGCCCCCTCAGGGCTCTCTCTACCGCCAGTCATTTCTTCACCATGAACAGAGCAACCATTTGAAACGGCAGCTCTAATAATATCATGGACACTAACGACCCAAATGCACCCGACACCCACATATCCTTGGGGAGAGTCACAGGATAATGTGAGCTGTGGTCACCCCGAGTCTGACCTTAAGCCCTGGCCCCATTTGCAGAGCTTCAGAGCTGCCCTGTTCTGTCCAGGCCTTCGAAACTGCTCTGCCCTCTGCCTGCAGAGCCCTCCCGCCTTCCAGCCTCTGCTCCGCCAAAGACTCCTCTTGCTTTCATTCTCTGCACGGACAGATCTCAAGAGACTGCATCTCCCAACATCTTCCAGCTCCATGCCAACCTTCCAGGGAGCCTCTACAAATTCATACAGCTTTTCTAGTTTGTAAACACAGGTGGTTCTACTGACCTCTCTTACAGGTTTGATTATAGAAAAACAAGTTTTCAAGGGCCTGGACTCAAGTGTATTTCCTGTGCTGAGTTTTGAAGGGCTTTTCCTGGCCTCCTCTTAACCCTCCCTGCCCCCAGTCTGGCTTCCATCATCCTCATGGCTCTGCTAGAAATGTTCTCTTGAAAGTCACCACTTTCTCCATTGCCAAAACCAGTGAACTTTGCTTCCTCTTCATTCTTCTGACTGTCAGCTACAGTGGAAGCTTGGTCACATGGCTGTTGCCTCAGATCGTTTTCTCCATCAGTTCCTAAGATTTGTTACGATCCCAGTTTTCCTGCCACTCTTCATCTGCTTCCATCATTGTGTCCTCTCACCTTTCCCACCAACAGCTGGCAACTCCCAAGAATTGGTTCCTAAGCCTCCTGTTTTCCTTCCTCTCTCTCGCATTGGCCACCCCATCGTGACTTGGGACAGTTGTCCCTCAGATTTCAACTCCTGACTAATCTAATTTCCCATTCTCCTGCCTGCTTCAGAGTTCCATCTGTCAAAGAACCTCTGGGCTTGCCACTTGGTTTTCTGTCTTATGTGCCCCCAAGCCAGCCTCGTCATCATCCTACCCAAAACTGGATTCTTTATTCCCCACCAAACTTTACTTTTATTTGGGATACCATCAATATCCTGGTACCAGGGTTAGAATACTGTTGGCATGTCCAAGTCGCCTTCTTCATCCCCCTCATTGAGCCTGTCATCAAGCCCAGCAGACTTCTTCACTAGAGTGTGTCCCTACATACCCTTTTGTCCCCGCTCCTCTTTATACCAACCTAATATTTTCTTCCCACCAATCCCCAGTCTCCACTTTTTCCTCTAGGCAGACCAGCCACCCACCCTGCTCACCTACAAACCTGATGCAGACGTTTCTGGAAGCATTTCCTCATGTCCTCCCCACCCTCCCATCTGGAATGTTCTTCCTCCCTCTTTTTGCCTCCCTACTGAGATCCATCCTTTCAAAGCCATCTGAAAACCAGCTTCCCTCATAGAACTATGTTGTTTCTAACCCTTAGGTGTTTCACATACTGTTCTCATCATCCCGAGCGTCTTCTTCCCCTTCAAGCTTTATTCATTTAAGGAATATTTGTTGAGTGTCCTTGGAAAAGACACTGCCCTGAGGATGCCAGAATGAATAAGACCTAGGATACTCCTATAGGGCACTTAGCTCAAGATTCCTCTTTCCTGTGACTTTTTTCTTGACTCCCACAGACTGAACTACCAGCTCCCTCATCTGAGGGTCTAAGTGCATCTCACACTCCGTACGCCTTTGACGTTGTGCTCCTATCGCTTCAATCAACGAATGAATATTCTGGCATCTAGCTGACTGCGTGGTAGTTCTTTGGTGACTCTCTTTTACTAGAATGTGAACTCTTAAAAGTACTCAGTAAATATTTGAACAGATGAAGAACTAAATTAACAGATGAATGGATGGGTGGATGGGTGGAAAAATAGATAAAAGGAGGGAAAATGGGTAAATGGATAGCTCAATGGAGGAAAACAGTGGGAACTAGGGATAAATGGATGGACAGACAAATGAACAGCTGAGTGAATGGACAAATGGAGAGGTGAAAGGATAAAAGGATGGATTGCATGAAAGGATGGATAGATGGATGGACAGACAGAGATGGATGGATGGAAAAAACCCTGCAGTTAAGAGAGACCTCAGTGGTAACCCTACCACCCATTGTAAAAATGCCTTTTAAAATAACTTAGAACTAAGATAGCCTCCAAAAACATTAGCAGTAAATTTAAATTAATTCAAATTATTGGGAAAAGAGGTCATGGTTAATTGAGTAACTATATCTAATAGTAGGCTAGCTTATATCTCATCCATGGATTACCAGTTCCTTAAAAATTAAAATTAATAGATTGCATTTAGAATAAAAGCTCTACCGAACAATATACTTATTTGGTGATTCTGAAAGCCCTTAGGACCCTTTGGGCTTCAAGGATACCAGTGAGAATCACTTAGGGATATATAGGCTGGAGTAAATCATTTAAATGTCTTAAAGTGAGAGTTTTTCATTTAAACTAGCTATGTAACATATACAACCACCATTCACATGTAGACCATTTCTCTGGGGATTGGGGTTTCTAAAATTGTCTTGACAGCATGCAGGCACTTCTCTACAGTAATGGCCTAAATAGGGTGTTTGACACACGTCAGGCCAACACACAGACATTTATCTATCTCTCTTGGACACCTCACTGACACACGGATGGAGGCAGAGACTTGTCAAGTGTGTCAAGCAGTATCTCGAAAAGTTGGATCCCAAGAAAGTGAACATGGTCACATCCTTTGCTAAGTCAGGTTCACATGGGAAGTCCTGCTGTTGAGGTGAACCCACTGGAAGTTTGAAAACTGTTCAGTATACCTACCCTCCATCCTTTCCTTCATCTCCAGTTATGCAGGCTTGGGGCTGCATCATTGGTCTTGCCTTGGATAAAAATTATTTCCTCCTTTACTTTATTTTCCTTCCTTATTTTCTTCTTTATTTATTTTCCCTGTTTCTTTCTCTTTTCTTTCTCTGCTGCTGCATCAAAATTTCACATCTTACATCCCAAAGTAATTCCATATATATTAAACCCTCATAGTCTATATATCATGTGCATTTCATTTGAGGAATAAAATGTGCTTTATTTGACTTAGTATCTTCAGTAGCTACAGAACTCAATAAACGCAGGAAAGAAATTGGTGTGGGGCTTCCACTGTTTGAGTACGTGTTACACTGTGTTGCATCTGCTTACATATCCAAATATATGTAAGAGTCCTATGTGTGATGGGAAAAAAATGAATGTCCCCATTTTTCAGATGAGGAAGCTGAAGCCTAAGGACATTTAGAGATTATCCTGAGTTTGTACAGGTAGTAAATGATGCACTAAATGCAAACCTCTGGAATATTGGCCCAGTCCCTCCCCCTTGTCCATTGTACCTTTCATGTAATTTAAGTCCATGGAGAACAATTTCTTAACTTCTGTGTGTTGTAACAGGGTAGGATCTTGAACCTTGAGTTGGAGGAATGACAAATTATCCTTTATCTTGCCTTAACCACTGAATAAAAGCAACCTTTGATTCAGACATATCGTGGGGCAAAAGAGCATGGGGGCATGTGCTACTGTTGCAGAAACACTCTTTCCACAGACCGTATCAGTTAGCTGTTGCAGTATAACAAACCACCCCAAAGCTCGGTGGCTTGAAACAATAAGCATTTATTGTTGCTTACAAAACTCTCGATTGACTGGGTGGTACTTCTGGGTTCACTGGGCTCTCTCATGAGCCTGTGGTTACCTTCAGATTGGATAAGCAATTCTGCTCATCTTCCCTGAATGCTCTCCCAGTCCTGGGAAGGTTGGCTCTAGATTGATCTTGGATGGTCTTACTTAGCTGGACTAACCAGGCTCTCTTCCACATGATCTCTCATTTTCCAGCAGGTTAGCCTGGACCTGTTCACCTGTAGTGATGAGGTTATAAGAGGAACAGGCAGAAGTATGCAAGATCTTTCTATGTCTTGGCTTGGAAATGCTATAAACCTTACTACCACTGCATTCTGTTGGTTAGAGCACGTCAGAAACCGTCTCAGATGCATGGGCCATGGAGTGGTCTCCACCCTCTTGATGGGAGGGGCTGCGAAGCCAGTGCAAACAGGGCACAAAAGGAAGACACAGAGGATTAGGGCCCATCTTTGCAGTCAAGCCACATGCAAATATGGCCCCCATTTCCCGGCACTCTGGAGCCACCTGACTTTCTGGTTGGGCCGGGTTTATCAAAGGGTCATACTCCCCAAGAGGAATCACTGAGCCTCCTCCTCAGAGTTTTTTGCAGGCTAAGTAAAGTAGAAATAGAAATAGAAAGTCATTTCTATTTTTAAAAAAGCGTTTTAAGAGGGAAAATATAAGAATGGCAAGGAGAACTGACATTTATTTTCTGAAAATTAATTGGGTATAGAGAACAGTAGGGATGAAAATTTTGACCATCAGAATTTATTGTGATTGAGATTGTTGTTTAATATTTGAAAGCCTGTAACTTGCCATGAAGAATATATATGACACAGAGCAGGATACAGGTTTATCTGGAACAGTCTGCTGCTGGGAAATTTCTTTTTGTCATCCCCACGCCCCAGTCAGATGCTGCTTTGAAAGGCAGTCCATGTGCCTGGATCACTGCTCAGTCATTTACCCTAGATGCTAGATGCATGGATCCTGACTTTAAGATGATAGATGCCTGAATCTGAGACTGCCTGCATTTTTATGAAATCAAAAGCATAAAAACATGACCACACAGTCTTTCAGATATACGAGGGCACATTGAACTTCAGCGAACTTCCGCACAGTAAACTTCAGCTTGATATGTAACAAAGAACTTGCTGCCCACAGTATGGCTTATGGGAATTGATGCTGAACTCTCCTTTCTCTACGTTAAGCCCTTCGTCTCAGCCCCCATCACGTGGGATAGCTCTGGCACAAGCACAAAGCACAAAGGACACACATCCACCTCCCATGGACGGGATTTAGGGAAAGCCGTCACTGATAGTAAGTAGCCCATTGCTGCCAGAGCGAACATGCAGAGAGGGTCCACTGATCATGAAGGAACTGCTCATTGTCAAAGCTCTTGTTTTTTTAACATCACGTGGGAGTGTTTTATTGTCCCTCATCTCTGGAGTTGAGCTTAGGCTGTTTCCTATAGTCCATACAAGACCCTTGTCTGAAGGAAAGGATCTGTCACTTGTAACAGAGCTTCTAAACTCCAAATCTCTCGTCTTGCAAGGATGGCCACCACATGGGGTCTGTCCTGAAAGGAATATGGCCGGAGTAGGGCTGGCCAAGGCAGGCCAGACTGAGGAGGAGGAGGAGGAAAGTTCTTGGAAATTAAAGACAAAAGAAAGGCTCTCCCCTTGAAAGGAGCCCAAATCTCCATATCTAAAAGCAACCAGTGAGAGGAAAGCATGTTTAAAATTGTTTTGAAAAGGGCGCCTGGGTGGCCCAGTGGGTTAAAGCCTCTGCCTTTGGCTCAGGTCATGAGCCCAGAGTCCTGGGATCGAGTCCACATCCGGCTCTCTGCTAGGCAGGGAGCCTGCTTCCCCCCCCCCCCCCACCGCCCCGTCTCCCTCTCTGCCTGCTTGTGATCTCTGTCAAATAAATAAGTAAAATATTTAAAAAAAAATTGTTTCTGAAAGTTCTATTTGTATAATATACCACTTTAACTAGAAAGAGGTATTTGGCATTGGTACATTCTGATATTTCAGGGATTTTCTATAAGTGCTTTGAATAACTCTAAGAAGCTGAGCTAGGCTGGTAGATCCTTGTTAAACTCTCAGAATGCTACGTCCAGACTATTTCCCCCATGACTTGAATATTTAATATTCTGTAAAAATTCTAAGTATGCTCCGTGCTCTGTTACCCTATGAAAGCTAGGCCATCCCTTACACTTACACTTGCACTTGGGGCGGAGGGCGGGGCAGGGGTCACTCTCCAATCATAGGACTGTATTTACCCAACAGACTCACGGTGCCCCGCCCCCAGCCGCCTTGGAAAGGCTGGTGTGGGATCCCTGGCCAGAACCTCGGCGGCAGCCTCGTTCGCTAACCGCCTTTCTCTATGTGTGTGTTCATTCATCTACCAGCGATTCCGTGGCGAGCGCTGTATTAAGTGCAAGGCAGAACCTCCACCTTTAAGGAGATTTGGATCTTGACGGAGTATTCGTTCATCCCAACCCCACCCAACCCTACGGTGGGACCTGCCAACCCCCAAATCCTGAAATCGTGGGAAGAATATGTCTCTGGTAATCATAGATCGGCCTGCCTTCAAGTCCATTCGTTCGCAGTTTATTTACATCATGAGTTCAGAAAATTATTTTCAAACTAAGATTAAACTCTGGTTTTTCGTGGTTTTCTTTTAAGGTATTCATGTGTTAGTTATAGGCTCTCCCCCAGGAGAGGCAACCAGATAGCTCAGATCACCAACTGTGACCCATTATTCCTGTAGTTAGCAAGATGAAGAGTCCAGATGAGCGGAGTTCGGGCTTTAATATTCGAGCAAGAGTAAATAGACCATTATGCTTCCTTTGCTAAACTGAATATAGAGAACTTCATGGGAAAAAACACTGTCGATCGTATTTCCCTTTCTCCCCCCTCTCTCTCTTTTTTTTTGACGTCAAGGAATTTTTAGCGAAGCGCTGTTTTCGTCTCTTCCTGAATCCAAGTGAAATCCACGTCTTTTGCATGTTTCCTGCATTACAGTTTTATTGTGTGCGTGGAAATCAATATTCCAGATACATGCACAAGTGCACATATTAAAATGAACATGACTTCATTTATTTCCATGATTAGACATTCAAATAAAAGTGCTTGGGTGTCTGTTTTCATATTCATAGGTCGAGATCCGTACATCAGAGGTATTTGTATAAGTGACACTTTTATTACATTCATTTCATTTGCAATATGATAGTGGATCATAAATATGTTACTTTTATGCCACCAAATCTGATTTGTAGCACTGGGCCCTCACAAGGAGAATACTTGATATTTTATGGAGCACCTTGCGTCCAAGAAGCGCTTTGCAGACATCAGGCCCGGCTCTCCCAGGTCTGTAAATCACGCTCGTGACCCTTCAGCTGCCCCAACTGCTTTATCAGCCTGCTGGCTCGTGCTTCCGGGGCTGGAGAGTGGTTCCTGAATCACCTACAGGCCCAGAGGGGGTGATGAGAAGAAAGAGCCTCAGGTGAGCGCTGTGTTGCGTGCACAGGCCCTGATGGCTGGCCAGACTCTGTACTTAGTCTCATGTTCACCTTGTCCTTCACAAAATAGCTTTTGAGCCCCCACTGTGGGCAGATGCTGTATTAGGCCTTGGAGAAAGAGAGACAAAATATGACCTTTGCCTTCCAGATATTTGGTCCCCACCTTGTGATAGAGGCTCTGATGCAGAGGTGACAGTATGCCCCCCACCCCCATCCCAGTCCCCGTGCTTTCCCAGGGACACACTGGACCTTAAAGCCGCTTGTCCACCCCCAGATCTGTCACAGGTATGTTGGTGCGCATGCCCGCCGACATCACCTCGGTCTGACTGGTGGAGGAAGCCACCAACATCACAGGCTGCCCCTGGGGCTGAGCATCAGGTGTGCAGCCCAGACTCCCCAGGCCCCCCACCTACCTTCTCATCCTGGAATCAGTATCCCACCCCCCGCCCCGACACACACACAGGGCATCCCCCTCCGCACTCACTGTGTGGCAGGATCACAGGTGTGCGTGATGTGACCAAGCACGGGGGTTCCAAGTGAGGGCTCTGATGCCAGGTCTTCTGAGTTCAGATCCCCACTCCATTATTTACGGGGTACAGGTGATTTAGCCTTCCATGCCTCGATTTTCTCATCTGTAAAACAGGCATAATAAGGAAGTTCCTTCTCAGCTTGTCAAATAGCCTAGTAAGACTAGAAGGCCCTGGAAGGACCCCGTGGCAGCTCTGGTAGTCGTGATGAGCATTTCCAGTATTCGAATACCACTCCGATATGAGTGACAGCACACAGCACAATAGCGACACTGGTATTATTACTGCTTCTATTGCTGCTGTGTGATCACTGCCTGTCCCCTCCCCATAAGTAAGTCCATGGCAGCAGCCACCATCTGTGTGGCTCGTCCCTGCAGCAGATGGTACATACTAGATGCTCAGAAAATATCCGAAAGAGTGAATGGACAGACAATGAAGGAACACATGAGTCCCATCTGCTCATTTGGGGCCGCTACCGGGCGGCTTCCTTGGAAACATCACTGCCACTTGCAGCCATGGGCCTCAGGCTAGAGCCCTCAAACCCTCCATGTCCCGGTCCACCATTTCCACGTGGGAGGGCCTGGGAGTCTCCTTCCTGTATGATCAGCCTCTGGAAGCCTTTACAATAGACACACTGCTTCCCCCATATTGGGGTGCCTGCACGCGCATCTCTGGGAGGGTGCTGCTGCCTTTCCAGTGGCTCCGAAAGGAGCCAAATCCCCCAGGATGGCCGTGGAGCCCAGGCCCCCTTGCAGCCCCCGTGTCAACCCCTGTCCCACGGCTGTTTCCTGCAAGGAGGCAAGCTCCTGCCCTGCGCCAGATGCTGCTCACCATGAGTCCCCCGCAGCTGGACTGAGCCACCGTCCCCAGGCCCTCATGGTGTCCCATGCCTGGCCCAGGTCCCATGTCTGCCATCCACAGCCGTTTACAGCTGCTGAGCAAAGCAGTTGTTGAAGCTGTGCGTTTAGAAGACTCGTCCATCTGCTTCTGACCCTTTACGTGATTGGGGCGTTACCTCCAGAGGGGTTGTGGCATCTTCCATGGCCAAGGAGTTCCTGATGGAACCGGGAGTCCTCTGATCGTGGAGATAGCGGGAGAGGCACTCTGCCTTGCATGGGCAGAGCTGTCTGGAAGGGAGCCTGAGGTTACACACCGGTCCCCTGGCAGCTGAGTAGCTGCTAAGAGCACTCAGAGTTTGGGCCTCGAAGCACTGAAGATGGAGCTCTGGCTTTACAGCTGTTATTTTAGCAAATGGTGGGTGCTGTCTGCAAAACAAGGGCCCTACTCAGTGGCCTGCTTTGGATCACCAAGGCCCCCTTCCTGCCTGACCTCCCCTGACCCTTTCTAGCTTGGCATCGACACTCAGTGGGGGCAGCTCGCCCCACATTGCTCCCACCTCACAGGTAACTTCTGGGGCCGTGTTTTCTCCCGTGAGTTTCCCAGGCGGCTGCGGGTGGATGGAGGGCAGAGAAGCAGAATGCTGAAAAGTGCAGACACGGGTGCTCCAGCCCCGCCTGCGGATGGGATTCTGGGTAATTTGTGTGCATGCGTGTGTGTGGTGCCTCCCTCTGCTTTTCTGTATGTCCCACTGAAATCTGGGCTGGACCACCTTCAAACGCGGATCTTGGACCCCAGGCTTTGAGAGTGTAGAAATGGACTTTTAATGCCTCCCTCATCCAGTTCGCTGTGGAATTTAGGGAACTAGAATTCTTATGGGGATGGAGGGGCCTTGCCAAGCAAGCAATAGTGGCATTACTCGTACTTCTGTGTTAAGTGGTCAGAGGTGCCATCTTGGCTTCTGATTCTGGTCAGAACAGTTCCTAGTGTTCAGTGGCTTATGGCCTCCCTCAGGGGTCTGGGTTTTTGTTATTCATATAATTCATAAAGTGTAACATTCATCCTTTTAAAGTAGCCAGTTCAGTGGTTTGTAGTATGTTCACAAAGTTGTACAGCCATTACCACTGTCTGATTCCAGAATATTTTGATCCCCTTTCAGAGCAGCCCCATGCCCATTAGCAGTCACGGCAGTCACTTCCCATCTTCCATGTGTCCCAGTCCCTGGCGACCACCAATCGGCCTTCTGTCTATGGCTCTGCTTTCTCTGAACTTCGCACAAATAGAATCATACAGTATGTGGCCTTTGGTGACTGGCTTCTTTCTCCGAGCGTGATGTTGTCTGGGTTCACCCATGTCGTTACGGGTGTAGTACTTCACTCCCTGTATGGCCAAGACTGTGCCATTGTGTGGATACGCCATGTCTGGGTTTCCATTCACCAGTTGATGGACGTGTGGGTTGTTTCCACTTCGGAGCTATTCTGAATAGAGCCACTGGGAACAATGGTGTACACGTTCTGCATGAACATTTCTTTTCTGTTCTCTTGGGCAGACCCAGGAATGGGATTGCTGGATCATAGGGTAACTCTCTGCTCAGCTTTTGAAGGGACCGCCAGACTGTTTTGCTCAGGGATCTTTTCTAGAGGGACCCTCACTGCTTACATACAGTGTTTGTATTAACTGGCAAAGAGGGTCATGGACAGGAGCCAGGAAAGGAGGGTGGCTAACTTGTTCTGAGAGCCCATGGTTCTCTCATACAAGGCTTCTGCCATAGCCTCCCGCTCATGACCCAGACTCTGTCCTAGAGAAGAGCCACCGGGGTGTCTCTGTGGCCATGCGCTCCCCTCTTCCTCTCTCATGGTTCCATCTTTGCTGACTGTGTTCTTTACTTTCTAACTGCTTTCCACCGTACGCTGCCCTCGTCGTGCGTCCTGCACCTGCTAGGAATGGTCTGGGCACTTGGCCAGTCTGTCTGCTTTTACCCACTCACCTTAGATCTGGAGATGTTCTGAGCCAAAGAACAGTGCTGCTTCAGAGTCCGAGGGGAAAAAAATCATCTGGAGGGGTATTGTTTTCTTCTCAAACATGTACGCTCCCTTAGGAATTAGTGAGTCCAAGTGAAGAGAGCACTTGGCCATGTGTACAGACATTCTTTGTTCTATCTGATGTTCAGTTTGTTCATCTGTAAAATGAGTTTAAAATTGCCTACCTGATAAGGGGATTAAGTGAGATACTGTGGACACAGTTCCCAGGACATGCTTGAGACACTCAAGAAATACGAATATTCTCACAGACTGCTCTCCCTCCTAGTCAGGCGTCAGTGACTTACACAGACACTGGCATGGTTCAGTACCATGCATTCCCAGCTGTTTCCTTGCACCTTCCTGCCCTCCCCATGCCTACCTTTGACTCTGCCCTCAGCTCCTGCCCCGGGGAAGGACCTCGGGATCCTCACCGTGGAGACCCAGGGAGCCGTGAGTTCTCAGATCACCCTGGGTGCTCTCAGGGAGGCAATGCAGGCCAAATCCTCTTAGGGCAGATCGGATTATGACCTGGGTCATTTTGCAGCACAGATTCCCAGGTCATGGTGGTGGCGTATACGTCCAGCCTGGCAACCCCTGGGTCCCCAGGGAATGTGGACTCCCTGGAGGGGCTTGCGTGGTCTAGTTTTACCTGTTAGCTGCTCTGGGTTTCAGTTTCCTTCCCCAGGAGATCCACCAGGGGCCAGAGCTTTGCATTACACTCAGCTGAAAGTCATCTGAGAACTCCGCGCTTGAGGGGAAGCCTGGGCTTCCACTGCGCCGGGCCCTGGGGCCTGACTGTGCCTGGCACCATGCTCAGCCGAGGCAAAGACACACCGGCCGAAGGGCCAGTGGGCCGGAGAGATGCCAAGGCAGGCAGCTACAGATGACTAAGCGAATAATGAATGGACAGGTTGTCTTCCAGGCCAACGGCTCATGCTGCAAAGATTATTATTTTAAAATAACTTTTTATAACAATAATTAATATTTCATTTATACATTATACATAATGTATAATATGATACAATATGTATAAGCAATAATAAAAGACTACGTGGTTAATACCGAAAGTCCAGGAAGCAGAAAATCATGAAGGGACAAAAATCATCATCCCATCACCTTTAAGATGAATCTCTTCAAAAATGTCAGTTTATTTGGAATACCAAACAATGGCAAAATCCAGAAGGCTGAGCCAGGAATCACGAGTTATGACACGACCAAGCTTTTGTTCAGCAACGTGTCTCCCAGGCCCAAGTGGTTCCCTTGTAATGCCTCGTGAGCCGTCCCCTCTGGAACCAGGGGAACTGTGCTTGGAAAATCGTCCCTTGGAGAATCAGTCCACATAGAAAGGCCAAGCAAGCAGAGACCTCCGCCTTCTGGGTGAGCCTGACCTCTCTTTAAGAGTGGATTGGCAGGGGCACCTGGGTGGCTCAGTGGTTAAGCCTCTGCCTTCAGCTCAGATCATGATCTCAGGGTCCTGGGATCGAGTCCCACATCGGGCTCTCTGCTCTGCAGGGAGCCTGCTTCCTCCTCTCTCTCTCTCTCTGCCTGCCTCTCCGCCCACTTGTGATCTCTCTCTGTCAAATAAATAAAATCTTTAAAAAAAAAAAAAAAAAGAGTGGATTGGCAGGTGCACGCAGAAAGGCCCACCTTCCTCTCTGCCTGGCCCTTCTGGCCACCAAGCCTCTCTTCTTGGGAGATGTGTTTATGGCTCCTTTTCCCACTGTTCTGTAAGTGTCAAGTGAGTCCAGGCAGCATCAGGAAGTGGAAACTTCCAGCTCGGGCAGTGCAGGCCTAGCCATCAGTGATCCATGATTTGTCTTCTCTCCTTCCCAGCCGTCAGAAATGACAGGAACAAGAAGAAGAAGGAGCCTTCGAAGCAGGAATGTGCAGAAAGCTATGAAATGACGGCTGAGCTGGACGATCTCACAGAGAAGATCCGCAAAGCCCACCAGGAAACGTTTCCCTCGCTCTGCCAGCTGGGTAAATACACCACGGTAAGAGACGCTTCCGCCCCAGGCTGTGGGAGGATGGCTGCGGGGCCGTGCGTCCATGCCCGCCCCCTTCTCCCCTCCCCCTCGTGCCCAGACCCGGAGGGGATGTCCACCCAGATTTGGCCCGGGACATGTGTGTGGGCTGAGTGGGGCTCTTCAGTGGCCTCCTCCCTCCACGTGGCAGCCTTCGGGCAGTCACTGAGTAGGATGGCTGTTTCCTCCGCTCCGGTCGGGCACGCGTGCGTTCACTCAGGAGCCAAACCAAGCACTCGTGGGCCGGGTCATGTGCGAGGTGCCGGCGACGCGGCTGGGTAAGCTCAGGTTGCTGCTGCGGGGACGTGCAGTCCGGTGAGGGAGACCTGGGGAGCCATGAGGCGTTGCATGACAGACACCTGTACAGAGCCCAGTGGGGACCCGGAGGGGACGTGGGGCAGTGGTCTCAAAACACCCATCCAGCTGTAAGATCCAGCCAACATTATGGGAGCCCTCTTGAGAGAGGAGGTAAAACCCCTGAGTCAGGGCCGGGCAAAGTACAGATGTGACTCCTCCCTCGAGAGGCAGGAGGTCCTGCTGTGCTCCCCAAAGCTCCATTAGAAATGGCTTTCACCACGGGTAGAAATAAAGAAAAGCCAGGAGGGAGAGGATGGGGGATCAAGGGTTGGTGGTGTACGTTGACTGGTCTGCGGTGTGTCGCTGGAGACACATGAGGTACTTCAATTTTTTAAACTGGTTTTTGCGTGTATTGTGTTCGCGGACGTCAGTTCGTGGTGCGTGGCACACAGTAGGCGCTTGAGGAGTATTTGTTGTGTGAATGAATACATGCGTGCATGAAAGAATGAATGAATATAGCTAGAATGCTATTCTGGCTCCTTAAGTAGCTTATGTTGCTTGCCTAAGATGCTGGTAAACGAACTTTTAAAATAATCCAGATTATCACATCCGCTGGTTTGGTGCCTGGCGTGCTAGAAAAAGAATAGGACGTAGCTCCTGAAGATCCCGAGACTTGAAGTGCTGATGCCGAAAGGAGGCAGTGGGCACCGGGGCTGGGGAGCTGTTGGGGGGTGGGGGAGCACCGCGCCTGCAGGCTCTGACTCAGTCGGGTTGGCGGCGTGGGGGGCATTTCTGTCAAGCTTCCGGGGGATGCTGCTGCGGCTGGGCTGCCTTCCGCACTCTACCTAGCAGGTGCCTTTCGTAGCCAGACCCAGGATGACCTTCTGGGGCCCAGCCGGGCCCTTGGTGTCAAGGAGAACGAGAGACATCGCATGCTTCAGCCACCCATGTGGGAAGCCGTTGACCTCCCCTGCCAGGCTGGGGGCAGGGCTTGATTTCAGTGGACGGGCCCTGCTGAGCTTGGTGACCGCTGGCCCAGAGCACAGAGCGGGATGAGGCTGGACAGCGTAAAGGAGCTTTCATTTTAACCCAGGAGGTAAAGCAGGCCTGTGAGCGAAGAGGTGGTGGAGGGGGATGCCTTTTCTCACTGGCAGGGGCACTAGAAACCAATGAATGTGGTTTACCTCCTGCTCAGCCACCGATCAGCCGGGCGACAATGTCAACTTACTGACTTCACCCAACCTCCTTTCTCCCATCTGTAGAATGGGGATGATATAAAATGGTTAGAAAAATTAAGTAATTCATGAGAAGCTTCTGTTGATGGGACCTGGAAATGCCTGTGTGACAGGGAGGTGGCAGGCTCACCAGCCACCACACGTCCATTCCCTGGCGGGGAACTGATACCCGGGGGGCCTTGCCCTGTGCCAGCTGCATGAGACACTACAGAGGAGGAAGAGGATTAATAACCAGTGCCAAGGAGCATCTCATTTATTCCTCTCAGAGATATTTATGATTGCCCATTGTTCCAGGCAGTGTTTGGGGCTAAGTTTCAAGGCACGTGCATCCTGACCTAGGAAATCAGGATCTCAACCAAGGATGGGCCCAGGGGAAAGAACAGAAGGTGGTGAGGGGAATGGTGAGAGTGGTGGGAGGGAGTGGGAAGTGAGAAACAGCTTTGCAGGGGCACCTGGGTGGCTCGGTCAGTTAAGCGTCGGACCCTTGATTTCAGCTCAAGTCATGATCTCAGGGTCATGAGATCAAGTCCTCAGGGGAGTGGGGCACGTCTGCTTGAGATACTCTCTCCCTCTCCCCTCCCCCTGTGCTCATTGTCTCTAAAATAAATAAATCTTGAAAGAAAGAAGGAAAGGAAGGAAGAAAGAAAGGGCCTTGTAGAGTCTTGAACGCTGCTTGAGGGATTTGTATTTTAATCTGTAAATACTGGAGAGCAAGAGACAGTTTGCAGTCAGGAGTCTTTGTTATTCGCATCACCATTATAATTAGAGCTAGTATTTATTGAGCATTTACTATGTACCAGGGACCATGCTAACCACTCTAAATATTCTTTCTTTGACTCCTTACGGAACATCCAAAGCGGATATTGTTGCTTCCATGATACGGATGAGTAAACTGGGGCGTAGAAAGGCCAAATATTGTGCCTCACGCCTCATAGCCGGTATGGTGGAACTTGAACGTGAAGTTCTGAGTCCGGGGACAGCCCTCTCAGCCACACCAGACACGGGACACATCTCGGGGGTGGTTTAGAAGCCGATTGCAAGGAGGAGCCCTCGGGTATCCGGTTAGGAGGGTGGCTGTTATGCAGGACTAAATCAAAACGTAGCTCCAGAAAAGGCAGAGTAAAAGAGAACAAAGGAGGGAGGGCTTCCTCGAAGTGGAAGCTTTTGAGCCAGGTCATGAGGTGAGACACATTTTTTGACGATCCCTGGGATCATTTGCTATGGCATCAGGGGTCTCCTCCCCTCTTCCCCAGGTGGGGCTTCCGTCGTGTGGCCAAGGGGTCTGCCAGGCCCTGACTCTCCTGGTAACCAGATGAAATGGTGTCCACTCTGCTCTGGGGCAGAGCTGGGCAAACCCAAGGCATAGCTTTGCGTCTGCCTAGAACGCACGCCCTGGTGTGGCCTGGCTTTCTCCAGGGCCTGGGACCAGAATGCTCCTTCAGGACGGACCTCCCCCATTGGTCAGCACAGCTCCTTCCCACCCCAAAAGGCAGCCAGGGATTCCGGCCAGCCCCACATGGGCCTCTGCCACCCTCCCTTCCCCCAGGCATCCCTTTGAGCCCGGTAGCCTCTCCTTTTGGATGCTCATTCTACCGCAGGTCTGATTCCACCTGTCTCTAGGCCAAGGAGGCTGCCCTCCCAGCCTTCCCAGAGACGCAGCACGGGCTGCAGGGGCCGCGCCGGGTCCCGTGGCTCACACTGCAAGTCTCGGGGAGCCGGCCTGAGGGCTTTCGCTGGCTGCTGGATCTGCTTGGCTCACGTGCGGGGCACTGACACTCCTGGGGGAGCCCTCACCCAAGAACAAAAAGAAGCTGGTGGGTGAATGCCCCAGCTTCCTTACCCCTGGGGAGGATGCCTTCTCTCAGGCATTTCCCAGGGGTTCCCAGTAAGAAGAGCTGAGGAGCCCACCGGGATGGTCTTTACTGGCTGCCTGCCTTTGCCAGACCTCTCCTCTCCAGCCCTCCTGCAGGGCTTCCTGCGACCTCTTCCCTTTCTGCACCTTTAAAACACAGACACACACACACACACACACACACACACACACACACACAGACACACACCTATTTATTTGAGAGAGAGAGTGTGGGGGCACTCATGCACGCACATGTGAGTTGGGGAGAGGCAGAGGAAGAGACTCTCCAGCAGACTCCCCGCTGAGCCCGGAGCCCAATACAGGACTCGATGCCACGACCCTGAGGTCATGACCTGAGCCAAAACCAAGAGTCAGTCACTTAACACTGACTGCACCCATCAGGCACCCCCTGCTGCACGTCTTTTGATCCAGCGAGGAGCGTGGAATACAGCTTTTCCCTCTCCAGAGAGTGACCCTTAGCTACATGGCAGCCAGCCTCCTTCCGGAAGCACACTGCCCGTTTGTGGGATCGAGGCGGCTCTGATATAGTCTCTCATCCGGCTTTTTATTTCGACTCTGTATACAGATCTAGCTCAGTTTTTATTGTAAGCAACTCCAAATCCTTTCTGCAAGTAGGTGGGCATATAAATAAATAACAGCAGCCATAACACATTCTCGGCAAGCCCTTAGTTCCGAGTTGAGCATTTTTTTTTTATAAAAAGAGCTTTTTTTAGATGGGCAGTTGCTTCCACTGCAAGGAAACTTCCTGCCGTCTTCACTAGCCGGGCCTTGTCAGATGCCTTTGGAATAAGTGGGCAGAGAGGAATTAAAAAGGCAGCTAGCCGCCCACCCACAGACTTTTTTGGAAGAGTAGTTCCCTTTTCTTTTCTACTTAGGGTAGATTCGGGTCACATGGCCCAGCCTGAGGAGACAGCCGGACTGGGTAGGGAAGCAGGAACATTTACCCACTGCCTCAGGGAGGGCAGGGAGCTCGCCTGAGCTTGAGAGCTAGACTCTTTGGGAAGGTTCCTAACCAGTGACCTTCCAAACCAGGAGGCGTGGGAGGGGGATTCCACAGGGAAAGTGGAAAGCAAGGCAGCACCTGTTTACAGATAAGTCTCCAAAATAGAATGAAGAGGCAAACCGAAGGGAACAGCAGCCCAGCTCTGAGGATATTTACTCTGCTTCCTGAGGTCACACCCTTAGCAACTGTGTTGTTTGGGTTTCCAGACTTCGCAGAGCCAGGGTCAGGTCTTGCCTGTGCTACGTAAGTTTACATGACCTTGGACTCATCCCAGGAGCCTCAGCCCTCTCCTCCGTATCGTGGGGTTTGCGTGGTACCCACATCTTGGGATTTCTGGAAGGGTTAAATGAAACAACTGTGTCAGAACTCCTTGCACAGTTTCTGGCGGAGGGGGGTACACAATGGGCAGGTCTCCTCTTGATGGTGCTATGGACGCTGTGTTGTTTTTTCCAGCCATGCTCACAGGTTCAGGAAAAGTGAAGTGGCAGGTGGGCAAGGGAGGCAGTCTCCAGGCAGCATGACCCCAGCCTGGGCAGCTCACTCCCGCTTCCCCCTGCTCTGCCCTGTCCGGACTGTCCGTCACCTTACAGAGCGTGATGGGGCAGAAGCTGCCCTCCGAGGGGCTCGTGAAGTTGAGCCATGGAGATTTAAGGAGCCCTTAGTCTACTCAGAAAAATGACACCAATAGAATCATTAAAACCTCTAAAAGACCTTCCAGGAAACGAGTGCTTGAGAAAAGGAAGGATATTGTGAGCAGTTCCAGCCATTGCGGACTTGGCTTTCCTTCTAGAAAACCAACACTGGGATCAGCCAGAGAATCAGAACCTGACCCTCAGGAGGTCGGCCTCCCAGGAGAGACGCACCTGGGAGGGGGGTACCACAGGGGCATCTGGAGGCCCGAGGTCTAATCTCCACTCTGCCACCTCCCAGTTGGCCAACCTTGGACGGTTCTTATCTTTTGTGAGCCAGTTTCCTGCCGGTAAACATACCTGCACCGCCTGTATCACGGAGACGGTTCTTTCGTTTTCCAGCACACATTTACTGTATCCCTACTGTATTCGTCTGCTGGGGCTGCCCTGACAAAGTACCGCAGACTGGGTGGCTTCCGTCAACAGCGATTCATTATCTCACAGGTCTGGAAGCCCGGAGCCCAGCATGAAGATGTCAGAAGGGCCGAGCTCTCTCTGGCGGCTCTAGGGAAGAATTCTTCCTTGCCTCTTCTGGCATCTGACGTTGGGGGCAATTCTTGGCACTCCTCGGCTTGTGGAAGCATGACTCCAGTCCTCTGTCGTCACGTGGCCATCTCCTGTGTATTTCCAGGCCATCTTCTCTCTGCGCATGTCTGTCTCTGTCCAGATTTCCCTTTATAAGGGCACCGGTCGTGCTAGAATGAGTCCTGCCTCATGACCTCATTTTAAGTTGATAACCTGTGGTAAGACCCCATTTCCAAATAAGGTCACATTCTGAAGTTACGGGGGATTAGGACCTCAACATATCTTTTGCGGCAGCGGTGGGGGGCGTGGTACGAGGTTCAACCCAGAACCCCTGCTGAGCACAGACCTGGAGTGCCCAGACACGTACCCTTCCGTGCTTGCAGCTTTTGTGAAGTCTGGCTGAAAATCAAGAGTTGTCACATATTCTGGGAGCTTTTAGAAGCCCCTGGCAGTGCACATCACAAGTCTGCGGCTTTTAGTGAAAAATGCCCTCCAGGCGCTGTGCTGTCTTCCCCGGATCTTACTGGGTGGTGGAAAAAGGAAGACATTTTCGGTCGAGGGAATAGCATGGGCATGGCGTGGAGGTTGGCAGAGGAGGGACTGGGTGCAGAGCCCGGGGAGACAGGCCAGGGCTAGCCGAGAGCGGGGCCCTTGTGAGCTTAAGGTATGCGGGCATTGGCCGCAGAGAGCCAAGTAAGATCTCTCTGCTGGAGAGGCAGTGCCGCCACGGTGAGCCCCGCCCGCTTTGTGCTGGGCCGGAGGCTTTGGCAGGCGAGCAGGACAGAGCTTTGCTTCATTCTTAGATGTGCCCACAGCGTTAGTTCCAGAAGCCATCCGTGGTCCTTCAGAGCAGCCGAGATCACCCCAAGATCGAGCATCTCCTGGACATCCTCCAAAACACTGATCTACACCCTCCAGCCGGTATATCCCAGAATCTCTCCCCCTGCCCTCCGCCAAGGTCCCTGAGTCTCTGAGATCACCAGCAATGAAGGGGCTGTGGCTCTCCAGAGGGGCCCTTCCAGTCTCATGTACTGGTCCTGGAGTCTTGGGCAGTGGGGGTGCAGGAGCACCCCTAAAACATTACTTTCAGGGATATCATGCTCGCTTCTAGCCAGACTTCCCGGAAGCTCTTGGGGAGGTCCTTCGAGACCCTTGTTCCTTCCCTCTTCCCATTGCCCATGGCCTATTGCATGGAGCCCTCTGCCCATGGGCTGCCCCATGCCTTTGAGACAGTGCCTGTCTTTCCAGCCGAGGCCGCAGGATGGCTGCAGCGTTTCCCCACCTGTTGGAAGCATCCGGTTCTGCGAGAATGCTGAAAGTGTGCTGGGGGCCCCCATGCCTCCCTCTTCCCACTGATGGAGGGACCCCCGCTGGTACATTCCTAAAGCCGTAGTATCTGGTGCCGAGATACATGTTTGTGGACCACAGAGAGATGCCGCCCTGGCACATCATGTTCTCGTCATAATGTGCAAGGGACCTTTCAGCCACCTCCTGGAAGCTTCCAGCATTACCATCCAGGAGGGAGATCACAGATGCAATCGCAGGGCCTAGAAGACAGAAGCAGAATATAAGACGCCCCAGGAACAAGAGGGCAGGTGACAGGGTGTAACAGTGGGCAGCGCGGACACTGGAGCCGCACTGCCTGATGGCCGTCCTGGGCCTCGGCCTCACAGCTGGGCCTCTTGAACGACTGACTTCACTTCCCCAGGCCTTGGCCTCCACCCCAGCCGATGGGACGAGAACAGCCCCTGCCGGCAGAGGGCGCCATGAGATTTAGAGGGAGCTGGTTGCGAAACCCTCAGAAGGGGGCCTGCCCCCCAGGGTTATGGCCTGGGACGTGTGTGCCCCGGAGACATGGAATGTGGATGACAGGATCCATCTGCAAACACGACTTGAAAGGGCGTCAGCCCGTCTGGGTGGTCGTCGGCCTGTCCGGGTGGCGGAAGGGCAGATTCAGGCCTAGGGAAGGAGGCACCCGACAGATGGCCCCACCATTCCCTGGGAAACGTCCCTCCTTACTGTTGGGAAGAGTTTGCCTTTCCTCCTTAGCTGAAAAGGAGCCATGAGCAGGCCTGTTTCAACCACTGTAGTATCCAGCAGCTGCCACAACCGGGAACTTCAAAATCGTCCGTGATTCCGTCTCCGTTTGTGGGTCTTGTTCTGCAAGTGACGGCAATCAGAAAAGGGATCCCTTTTGCGTCACCAAAATGGCCATATAATTGGATTTCCTAGTGGGGTTGGGCGGTGCTGCTGTGCAAGAGGCCCCGAGGCGCACCCCTCCACAGGGCCCCCGCCGCACAGCACTGTGGGAAGGCAGAGTGGGGGGACCCGCCTGGAAAGGGGCTCTCACCCCCTGAGGAGGAGCAGGGGAGGGAGAGCCATAGTTTGAGGAGGGCCTGTCTTTCCTCACCCCCGTGGCCCGGCTGCTCTTCAGCCCTCAGCCAGGGCCTCCGTGACCACCCCACCTCTCACTCTCCTTCTCCCCCAGGTTTCAGAAGTGCTGCGGAAAACCCACACTTCCCTCAGTGTGCCCCGTCACCACCTTCATTACCAACCCAAACAAGCCGAGCTCTCCGTTTGCTGCGGCTGGCAGATAATATATAAGCCGTTTTAAACCTCATGCCTATGAATCGAGCAACCAGTATAATAAAACACCAGGTTATTTTGTGTTTTATTAACTGCCTCTTCCCTTCGGTTTGCATAATAGTGAGTTAGATTTACATGCCATTAAGACGGCTGTGCATTATTTTTAATAGAAGGTACGACAGGCTTCTCTCCCACAGCCCAGTGTGTGATGAAGTAACCTCATACTGATGGGGGTTTCGTTCACACTCGCTGGGTCCGGCCAATGTCTTTTTTTCCAGATGGATACTCCATTGTAAAATGATTTCCCGCCGTAAGCTCTCCTCTCTGTCCCTCTCTTCCGTGTCATCTTCCTACAAACTGGATAAACTGCCTATTAAATTTAATTACAGCCTGAATGGCCGCACATCTTGATCTTCTGTTCCCCCGAGTGTGCTGTGTTCCACCAGGGTCCTTGAGGAAGGAATAAAATCAATCTGGAGGATGCATGCCCACCTTCCTCGGGGGGTGCTTCGGAAGGCGCTGGTGACACCCACCCTTTGAAGGCCTTCTGTGGCATCCCTCATGCAAACTCCTTTCCAGCTTTCCTCCCCAGTATTCAGGATGAAAGCTAGTTTTATGGACTCTCCGGGCTAGTTTTCACTGAGGTAAGGAACTAAAGATATGCGTCTGGGGTGCACCGTTCCCTTCACGGAACTGTTGATATTTGTCAGAGGCCTAAACACCAGGCCCTGGGAGCCTCGCCTTTCCCTGGGTGGTTCCACTCTGCCTGCCTCCAGAGGCAGCCAGAGGCCTCCTGAGCAGCCCTAGACCACAGCGGGGAGAGCCTCATCCTCAGAATGGTCGTGTCCTGGGACATCCAGAAGAAGCAAGGACTTGGGGGAACGTCCTTCCTCGTCGACTCATTGAACAAACACTTGTTGAGCCCCTGCCTGCCATGGACCAGGCGCTGTTCAGACACTGAGGGGACAGCAGGGGAAAAATGAGACAAGAAGGCCCCGTGTAAATAAGGGAATGATAGTGTGATAGGGAATAAGTACTATAAAAAATGGCCCATTAAAAAAAAAGAGTAGGTGACATTTGACCAAAGATGTGAAGGAATGAGGGAGAGCATCGTGTGGGTAGCTGGGGGAGCAGGAATCCAGGTGGAAGGAATAGCCAGTGCAAAGACCCGGAGGCCGGCACATGTCCACTTGTTCACGGATGGTGAGAGACCAGTGAGGCTGGGGCCAAGTGGGAAGACAGGGAGTCAGAGAGCAGGCGCCAGATCTGGGAGGGCCTCGCAGGCCAATGGAAGGACTGTGGCCTTTGGTCTGAGGTGAGAAATCATTGGCGATTTTGAACAGTACAGTGATTTGCTCTGACTTTTGTCTTAAAGGATTACCTTCATTCCTTTGATAAGAATAGACCGTAAGGCAGCAGGAGTGGAATGAGAGAAAGCAGTGAGGAGGCTATTGCAGTAATCTAGGCAGGAGGTGATGGTGGCTCAGACCAGGATGCTGGTGCTGGGGGCGGACCTCTTCTCTAACTCTTAATAGTTCTTTGGAGGAAGGATGTGACATTGTCAGGCCTAAACTCTCTCAGCTATACCTGTTCATCAGTCCGAATTCTTCCTGCTACAGGTGAGAGGAACCCAAACTCAAATGAACCTAGATTTTTTTTTCCAAAAAGTCATGGTGTGGATCAGGCATGGCTGGATCCAGCATTTCCATATCTTCAGGACAGAGCCACTCTTCCTCTTTCTTTTCCTCCCTCACCTCAGCTTTCCTCTGAGTTGGCTTCATTTTTAAGAAGGCCTTCTCCACCAAATAGCCCCTGAAAACTCCTGGCAACCCACACTGACAGCCTTATTCCCCAGTTGTTCTAGCCAAAGACTCAGAAGTGAGCCTCGTGGGCCTGCTGGCGGTTGCCTGTTCTTTTCTGAACCAATCTCTGTGGCCAAGAGGAGGGCCTGTTGTGATTATGAAGACCAGAGCCAAGCACCCTCCTTGTGCTTAAGGGAGTTAGGCAGCCCTGCCCAAACCCCACGGGCTCAGAGGGAGGGAGGAGCCGTCCTCCAAACGACTCCAGAGGCAGGAGAGAAGGATGGCACAATGGCAAGAATGCAGGACAGTCATTCAACTGTTTTCACACCAGAGATTCTGCTCTGGAGATCAGAGAAGGAGAAAAAGAAAACAAAAACCCGCACAAAACCACTTTCCAAGGTATGTTGTAGTGTAGTCCTCACCAAAAGCTGAGACCTTCAGTAATTTCCAGCAAGTTCTTAGTGGTGTCCTATCTGCTGTGTACACTGAACATCCTCCTTACTGATTAAATGGGGAAGGCTAGGTTGAGGCAGGTAATGGGCCATGGAGTGGGGACCAGAATGGGGACTTTGCTGGCCATGCTCCCTCTGCTCGGGAGGACAGAAGAGAAGATGGTCACTGCTGTTGTCTGAACCCTTTGGCGGTGCCGTGGGCAGGTAAGGGTGCTGTGGAAAGGGATCCAATGCTGACCGAACCCCCAGAACACACCCGGCACCAGTAGTACACCGGGAACACGCTTCCTCTCCCCTGCAGCCTTTGAGGGTGCGTGGCACATATCCCTCTTTACAGATGGGGAGACTGAGGCACTGCTTATGGGAGGGCATACCTGTCAGCTGGGGATCTGGTAGACCTGGGACCTGCTTCCGACCCCTCAATGGCAAGTTAGCTCACTTCTCTGAGTTGGCTTTTCTCTGTCTTAAGATGAACCTAGGAATCGCTAATCCCTTCTTTGCTGGGTGGGGTTGGGTTGGGTCCAGAGTGGGGGCCTGGACAGGGTCGTCCGTGGCAAGTCCCAGAGAGCAGCAGGTGCTCTCCCTGCCAGGCTGTCAGCTTGCCAGGGCTGGAAGCATGTGTGATGTGCTCAGCTGTGATGCTCCAGCCCCTAGCTGCATGCAGGTGGGGCAAGAGGCCTTCATGGAACAGGGATGGAGGGGAGAGGCTGGCAAATAAGTGAATGTAGGAGTATGCAAATGGATGGAGGGGTCCAGCCAGTAGAGGGCTGTAGTTGGACTGAAATCTGTTCCCCTGATTTATTCTGTGGCTCCCAGAAGCCAGGGGCTCCTGCAGGAACCTGGCCCTTGGGTTCCAGGATTAAAGCTGCTGAGGGATGAGAGGGCCGGGGCTCCCCGGAGGAGCAGCCATGTTATCCCGGCAGCCCCCCCTGGCTGGCAGCCCCCTCTGCAAGTCACTTGTCATCACACTGCACATGTCATGGGGCGCCCAGCGCTGGGACCAGGGGCAACCAGGAAACATGCATGTGACCATCATAGGTCTGAGGTCACTAAGGGACGCCGTACTCTGTTGCTGTCGTTGTAACCTTTTGTTTCATTCACACTGTCCCTGTCTCACCTTTTATCTTTGTTATAAATGATTTTGAACTTATTGTGGAAGCAGAGAGGATAGAATAGTGACCACCGGGATCGCTCCCCAGCCAGCCTTGTTTCATCCTCCAGCCACCATCGACACTCTCCTCATCATATAGTCTTTGGAAGTAAATTACAAACATGTTATTGGGCCTGTAAATATGTTGATGTTCTCAATGATGTGACCTTCTGTCAACACTGAAAACAGCAATGTTTTCATTACAGGAAATTCGCATCTCAAACACCGTAATATCTCACATTCCCACTTCTCTTACGTGTGTCAGGTTCTTTAGTTTATTTGAAACAGAATTCAGATAAGGTCTACACCTTGTAATTAAGTCTCCTATTTTTTTTTTTTTTTTTTTTTTAGTCCCCTCCTGTGCCTCTGTCCCACTGATCTGCTCTCTCTTCCTGTAGTTTTGCTCTTTTCAGAATGTCCTGTTCATGGAGTCCTTCTGTGTGCAGGCTTTCGTATCTGCCACCTTCCACTTGGAGTGATGCTTCTGAGGCTCCTTGGTGTTGTGGCCTGGGTCATGTTTTTTTTGCTGTTTCCCTTGGCCAGCATTCCGTTGGGTGGGGAGCCATGGATTTCTCCATTTACAGGTTAATAAGCATCTAGGTTGAGTCGCTTTTAGTCTACAGGTTTCTCTTTCCAGTTCTTACAATGTGTTCGTTGAAGAGACCAGTTTATTGGTGTGATGAAGGCTGTAGCATTCTGGATGAGGACAGTTGCATCCCCTGTGGTGTAACTTACCACGTTCCCATGTCTCCCGGATTTCCGTAATTCAATCTAGAGGCACACTCTTATCCTGCTTTGACTATTTCAAAGGTGGGTGAGTGTGATTCCATGACATTGCCTCTTTTTAAGATTGTAGCAATCACTGATCATCAGTGCCTAGAGCCATTAATTCTAAAATGGTGGCTCCTTATTCTATCATTCCTTCATGTATTAGTTGGAATAATCACATAAAGAGAAACCCCCTTTATCTGCTACTTGACAACCCGGTGGTTCAGAGATAGGATATGGAGCACCTTCAGAAGAATCCAGGCTAAGCACCCAGCGACCCCAGCAAGAAGCTCCCTGGTCAAGACCGAAGTATTAGTGCATTCATAGAAAATGCAGCGAGTTCCTCGTCTCCTGTCAAGCTTTCCAGAAACTCCCCCTTACAGTGTTTTCTCTCCCTCTTAGAATTCCAGTGCTGACCATCGAGTCCGACTGGACCTGGGCCTCTGGGACAAGTTCAGTGAACTGGCCACCAAGTGCATTATTAAGATTGTGGAGTTTGCTAAACGTCTGCCAGGCTTCACCGGCTTGACCATTGCAGACCAAATCACCCTGCTGAAGGCTGCCTGCCTGGACATTCTGGTATGTGCCCTTCTGAGCTCTTAGTCGGGGGTGGGGCAGGGGAAGTAGACCGGGTACTTGGAAGACCTCCAGAGGCTTCGGTCTTCCAGCCTCCTCCAGCCACTTGCATCATTTGCCAAGCCCGTCCTCCCTGCCTGAACCGCCGTTCCACTGCCAGAGGCTCAGGGATGCCCAGGACTTGGGCTGAACCTCGTCCCTTCTCGACCTGGTGTGAGAACCCCCACTGCATGGCCTTGGAGCAGGATCCGGCCTGTCTCGGTCACAGCCTTGCTTGCTCCCCCAAAACCCCTTCCGCAGGCCAGTCCTGTAGATCTTTGAAAGGCCATCAGGCTTCTCCGAGCTAAACCCACAGGAGTTGGCTCACGGTACCCTGGTTCTGCCCTCTGATCTTATACCACCTCTGTCAGAGGCCTCGGGAAAATAATTTCCTTTCCTGGACTCACTGTCCCTATCTGTGCAAAGGGAATGGATTCCTGGTGCCTCTCTCCCCTCTTCTGTTCTCACACTGGGGCTTCTAGGGGCCCTAGAGAGGGTAAGGACGCTGTCACACCTTGTCCTCTGCGGGTCTACTGGCCGGATGCCTTCCCTCCCTCTCCCTGGTTGGGGCTTCAGGGATGGTGTGATTAATTCTGGCTGGGTTGGTTTCCGTGATGGGGAGGCAGCTCCCATTAGAGGTGACAGGGATGTACCCTGCCTTGGGGTGGGAGCTGGTCTGTACTGATGGGCCCCTGGAGGACGTGGGAGGGGAAGCTGACCCCGGTGATGCATCAGAAAATAAAGAAAGTAAAATTAGCTTTTGTGGTGCTTTAAAAGCGTAGATTTTTCTCTTTATTACATCTTTCATAGCTTTGGGTATAAACAGTTCTGCAAAGCAAATAGAGTTACTCACTCTAATTAAACACACAGTCCTGCTCAGGAGGAGAGAGGACCCCGTATGAGGCAGTTGTGCAGGGAGCTTGAATGTTTATGTGTCTTTCCGCTCACTGGTTGGATCTTAGGAGTGGTAATGGTTGCTCAGTAACCTACATGTGCCAGGAATCCTGAGAATATATATATATTATATATATATACATATATAAAATATATATATATAAAATATTTTTTTTCATCTCATAAAATCAGAGGATCTGGGATGAACCCAGGGACATTTAGAAAAAAATGAAACCTCAAAGCAGCATTCACCTGTCACCTGCCCACACCCCATAGCATCTGCAAACCTCAGCTCACTTGAGCCTCCCACAGCTCACTGAGCTGGTTGGGGGATGGAGATTCAGCCCATTGTACAGATGAGGAGCTAGAGACTGGGTGAGTCACCCAGGTCAGGTGAATGCTGGAACCAAACCCCAAGACCCACATATTTCTATCCCAAAAGCCATGAAAGGATTAGAGGCATAAACAGGGGATGGTGTTAGGTGGGCCCTGGGCATAGGACCACCAGAGATTAATAGAGGCCCCCTGAACAAATCCGTGACAATGTTAATAATGAGCTACTAGAATAATTCACAGCAAAGCCTGCGCTTTCTTACCCTTTCCTCACGAGTGCTTCAAGTGTAGCACTCAAGTGAGTTTCACCTAAGCCTCTAGACCCCCCCAGGATATGAGTAGAGACTGGATTACCAGCACATGGTGAGAGGTGCCCCAGAGGTCCAGAGTGGCTGAGGGGACCATGAGGTGGCACCAGCAGGTCGGGGTCTGCACCAGGCCACATGGTGGAATTCTGACTCCTTGTATGACGTGGCCACCCGGCAGGGCCTGGAACCTTCCTGACGTTTGGGCTCTGACTTTGGTTCTTCACTTGTTTCTTAGTCCTCCTCTTGTCTGGCTGCCAAGTGGTGACCATGTGGGGTTCCTTCAACTCCAGCCCTTTGGGAAAGATGAAACAAGAAGGAGCCTTTGCGATCCTCCAAAGAAGCATCTTGTTTTCTCAACACCCCATACTTTCATGGTCAGGGGGGCTTAGACCCCCCCCTTTAAATCCCCCCACAACCTCCAGCTGTCTTTCTACATCCCACGTTTACAGTGAAACCCAAGCACTCCTCTGGGTTGCCCATGGATCCAAGAAGCAGTGCTTGGCCTCTTGGTGGAATTGGGTAGAACAAGACCAATTTCTGTGATCTTGGTCGAGTTAACCTTTCCCAGTCTGAGTTTACCTATCTGTACAACAGGAATACAAATCAATAAGGCATTGACTAAAGTAATTCTTTAAACAGGCTTAAATACAGTCATGGGTGTAAGCATGAATGGGTAGTAGATAGCGGTGTTGGGATCAGGGACAAAGCTGTCAAAAGCACATGGAGACAATTCCGGACCCTGAGACAGGAATCAGAAAACTCTTTCAACCACTGTGTCCTGGCTTCATTGGACTGAGGGGCTGGGGCTGGGATGCAGTAGGCGCAAGAGGGAAAATCCCTACTCAGGGAAGGGCAGAGACGTCCAGTCTTATGAGATGAAGCAGAAGGAGTACTTATTTGGCCCCAGATAAGAGCTCATTTCCAAGAATTTGTAGCAAAGGCAGTTAATCACAAGAGCCTGAAAAATGCACAGCTTCAAAGAGCATCTTTCGGATGAGAATATCAGCTCGCTGACCCATTTAGAAGAATCTTCTTATCAAAGCCACTGATGTAGGGATAGAGCGAGACAGACACACTAGAAAGACAGACGGATAGAAACAGGCTGAAGTTGCTGTCAGCCCCTAGAAGGGAAAGATAGAGTTGTCCCAGGGGTCGGCAGCTCTGGCCTAGCACCACACATTGTGTGTGGTCTGAGAGAGGCCTTTGCTCCCGAGTGCGCAGTGCCTGCTGGGGCTGTCCAGAGGGGAAAGCATGCCCCTTAGCCTCTCCACACCACCCTCCAGAGGGATTTCCGGTCCTGGCGTCTGCCTGGGTAGGGACCCTTCGGTGTGGAGTCCACAGCCAGGCTTCCCTCAGAGCTAGGATTCATGATTTCCCACAGGGGTCAAGTAGCTGCAAGGTCTCTCTTAAGATGGGCCAAATCTTCAAAACCATTGTGCGTAGAAGTTTGCGTTCCATCCCTCATCCCAGAGCTGTGGCACCCCAGGTTTGTGGTCAGGACAAGAAAGGAACCCCCCAAGAGTGGTCCCCTCACCTGTGCTCACGTTCTCCTTCTTGCGGACTCTCCTTTATCTTCCCTATCCTGTTTCTTCTCTTGCCCCAGCTGCTTCTTCTGTGCAGGTAATTGAATCAAGTCTCTCTCACCTTAAAAATCATAAAAAACAATACTTGGGGCTGTCTGACCTTCTGTTTGCTCTTCCCTGCTGACCTCCTTCCCTCTCTGCTCTCCCTTTTACAAATATTCACTCAGGACCCGCTGTGTGCCAGGCACTGTTCTAGGCTCTGATGACACGGCAGTGAACAAGACAGACAAAAATGCCTACTCTCATGTAGCTGCCCTTCGACGGGGGATAGATGGAGAATAAGCAGATGAATAGGCAGGATCCGATGGGCCGCAAAGAAAAATAGGGGCAGGATCAAGTCCAGGAGCGTGACTGAGGTGGGCATGAGTTGTGTGTTTAGAGAAGCAGGTGACCTTTGAAGAGACCTGAATGAAAGGACAGAAAGAGCTAGAACAGTAAAAGACAGTACTCAGGGAGGTGTACGAGGGAGAGCGACCTATAGAATGTAGTTCAAAGGCCCTTAGGCAGGGAGGCTCTGGCAGGCTGAGGAACAGTGAGAAGGTGACTATTTGGGAATGAATGGATGAGCAAATGAATGAGAGATCAAAATTGGAATTCCAGAACATGGGCCACCTTCGGAGTGTTGCATCTGGGCGGGTTCCAGCGTGAGGTAGCGTGAGGGCTTCCCTGAGGGTCCCTGGGGGCCTTCCTGGGTTCCCGCTGCCCCCACTGCCCTGAGGAAACATTCCCACACCAGGGGCAGCGCACCTTGTTCTGGTGACGCAGAAGGGACTGCCCCGTGTGACTTCAGGACATGATTTGTGGCTCCTGAGGTTCTGGGGACCATGCGGCTCTATAGCCGTGGAGGGCCATTCCCGCGTGAACCCATCCTCCCCCTTCCGGAGGCTCAGCAGAGACCAGACCCAGCCTGAAGAGGAGCTGGCTCTGCCTCGGAGCCCACAGCCTGAGCTGGGCTGCAGCATCGCCCTCGGCCTCCGTGCGGGCGTGAGGAGGTCCCGTGTCTCTCTGAAACCCAGCCTTCTTGCCCCTGGGTGCAGAACGGTCACCCTGGTTGTCACCGGAAGTCACTGTGAGGCAGTCAGTGTGGGGTGAGGGAGGCAGGCTCTGGAGCCAGACTCCCTGGGTTCAGATCCCAGCTCTGCCGTGTGGAAGCTGCGTGAACTGGGGATTGTCAGACCAGATCAGGATCTCCCCACGACTCACCAGATACAGTGCATGGCCCGAGATGCATGAGCCACTTGAGCTTTGCTCCTTTGCCTAGGGACTCAGAAATCCCCAGTTGCCCCGCTCAGGGGGTTACAAGGTGGGAGAGATTTCCGATGAGGGAATCTGCTTCGTTAATAATTGAACAGCTGTTCATTAGCCACCTGCTGTGCGGGCTCTGCAGCCCAGATGCCCTGAGACAGAGCAGCAAGCAGGGCAGGTTAAGAGCAGGCCCGTCTTCTGGGCGCGGTGGTAGTCAGCCGGCCTAGAGAGGGACGGCACACCAGGGAGAAGACAGCAGGCCGGGCTGGGGAGCCGGGGGGTCAGGGGGTGGGGGGCTGGAATACTACCCAGCAGTGAAAAAGAACCACAGCTTCACCTGCTCCCATGGGGAATCTCAGCTGTGACTCCCGAGTTCATAAAGGCCGGACACGAGAGGGAATGTGCAGTGTGATTCCCTTTACCTCAAGTTCAAGGACAGGCAAAACTAGTCTGCAGGAATCAAGGTCAAAATAAGTTATTTGGAGGGGGGAGGGACATGCAGCGGGGGATGGATTGGATCTCGAGGGGCCACGGGAGCCCAGATGAGCTGGAACTCTTTGTGTCTCGATCTGAGTGGCAGTTCCACAGGCGTGTACCTGAGGGGGAAACAGTCCCCGGTACACTTGAGCCGCGAGCACAGCTCAAGGCCAGTACGTTGGGCTCGTTATCCATTGCCGTATATCAAGTTGCCATGAAACTTAGCAGTGTTAAGTGATGAGCATTACTATCTCCCGGGGCCCCGTGGGTTAGGAACTGACTGAGCTGGGTGCTTTTGGATCGGGTCACTCAGAACCTTGCTGGCCAGACACTGGCAGGGGTTTCATCCTCCTAAGGCTTATCGGGACAGAAGGGCTGCTTCTGGGGGTTCCTAATAGGTGCCTGGCAAGCTAGTGCTGGTTGTTGGGAGGAGGGCCCAGTTTCTTGCCCCATGGACCTTTCCATGATGTGTCAGCCAGCTTCCCCCAAAATGAGATGCAAGAGAGTTGAAAGGAGTCATCCATGGTGCCTCGCCTCCTATGACTTACTCTCCAGAGTCACACCTGTTGCTTCCCTTGGATTCTATGTGAGAATCGAGTCACCGGGTCCTGCCCACACTCAAGGGGAGAGGAATGAAGCTTTGCTCCTTAAATAGAGTAGAAGCAAAGAATATGTGAGCCTTTTTAAAGCCACTACACATGCTATACCTCAGTTTTAAAACAGTTTTATTTCCTATTTCAAACAAAAGTGGGTGATAGGATAGAAAGTAATGGGTCTTAGGAAGCGTGTTCACTGTGCTTTCTGAGGATGTGACGTTTGAACTGAGCTGAGTAGGAAGAATGCTGAAGATCAAGGGAAAAGCATCAAAGGCAGAGGGGACAGCAAGTGCAGACGCTTTGCTGTGACATTGACTTGCTAGATATTTAGAAAGACCGAAATGGGCAGAAGTTAAGGAGCAAGGGGAAAGGAGCCGTGATGGGATAGGTAGAGGCCACAGAGGAAGAAGTCTAAATGTCACAGATCTAGAACAGTTCGAAGCCACTGGAGGGATTTTAAGCAAGGGCGAGGTCCCCTCTGGTGGCGATTTTGAACAGCATGCTCTCGCTGGGAGAGCAGAAGCGGAGGCCAGAATCCCCAGAGGAGAGGTGAGGGTGGTTTGAATTAGAGAGAGAAGGCGACAGGTCTCTCTATCTGTGCCTGCGATCCCACATGCTCAGATCCTCCCAGGGGGGACCCCAAAGGTAGTGGAACAGTACGCACCTGTCCTTGCTGAAGGCAGGAGGGCTGAGGGTCCTCCCTCCGAGGAGTGTCAGGATTGCTGATCAGCAGAGCCTGGTGCCATCCAGCAGGGCCCTCCTTGCGTGAGTCAGCCTCGCCTGCGCTATTTTTGCCCAACTCATGGGGCCCGCGTGCTCCCCAGTCCAGATGCAATACCCTGTTTCAAACAAAGGGCGTTTTAATACTGGTGAAGCACTTGGCAGTTGCCACTGGGGTTTGACTTGAACGAACGGAAACTCCTTGGTTCCTCTCCAGAGGCGGTCCTGGCTGCGTGGTTGAGGAGGAAGCCTGCTGCCCACTGGGTCCAGCCTGGGCAGGGGGAGAGCGCAGGCTCCCCTGGTAAAAGAAGACATTGACCATTCTCTCATCTCAGGCTATGGGCCTTCCCCTCTGGACAGCCCGTTAATACTTGGTTTGGGTTTTGAACTTTCTAGGGAGAGAGGCCACAGAACAGAGTTTAAATGCTTCATTAGAATCCAGACATTTTCCCGCTTTTGAGGAGGGGCACCCTTCAGACTAGAATCGTTCAAAAGAGACATTTGTGCGCTCCAGTGCAGACTTGGATTTCTAACTGAGCTGTTGACAGCTTGCAAATGCCTAAATCTTGGTCTTCTTCCGTTCCTTTCCAGCAAATCCTGGTTTCCTTCATTCTCGCAGGGACAGATCTAGTGCACTCACTTCTAGGCAGCCTGCTACAGCTGCAAAGACTTATTTAGTACCTATTTGATTCCAAACTGGAAATGTGTCTGGAGATTTTGAGCCCATAAATACTGAGCTTCTGACTCTGCCCATCACGGGACCCGTCCCTACGCAGGCATCTCTCCTTATGCTCCTCCAGGTGGTTTGAAGGGGCCCTGGGCTGGGGCTAGGAGTCCTGCATTCTGTCCCGGCATCAGCACTTGGGTGATCTGGGGCTTTTACTCCTGGGGCTTTCAGGGGAACTAAGGCTTATGAGCAGGGGCCTCTCGGTTCCTTTGCTGCTCTGACATCGAGAATGGACTTCATAACCCCTCAGCTACCAAGATGACGTGCAACTGGTCATTCAGTTGGGGACCCAGAGGAAATGGGGGATGGGCTCAGAGAGGTCCCTGGGCAAATACCTGAGAGGCAAAAACGGCCACCCATCCAGCGAAGAGGAATCTTTGTTAACATTTTAGGAACAACTCACGTTCAGTTGCTTTCCCGTTCACTTGCCACTTGATCACATAATAGGAATGTTAAGTTTGAGGATGTGTCCTGATTTAGATCATGCCCCCTCACCTGAAGTGAGCTTTGCCCAATTTTCCATTTCCAAGGCCACGCGCTTCTGTGTACCAGGTAGGTCACCATGCATAACCGTCCAGGTTGTGCACTGCACTAAGGCAGCGAGCCAAGGAGACAAATGAGGCTAATATCCGAATTAATGCTGGCTGGATGTCATTTCACCTTAGGCAGCGGGGGATGGAGAGTGGCAGGAAGAGGATGGAGGCTGCTGGGAGGCAGAGATGAAGAGCATAGCATAGGGTAGCACTTAAATGCTAGGGACCGATCGCCTGGAGCAGATCATGCCACTTAGCAGTTATGTGACCGAGGACAAGCTATTTGCCTTTGTTTCCCTATCTGTAAAATGGGATGACCAAAGTTACGAGTTGATAGGAGAATTAGGTAATATGTTAAAACACTTAGCACAGTCCCCAGCATGTAGGCACTGATGAATAAAACATTAGCTCTCATATGTTAGAGGACAGAGCGCTCATCATTCCCCCTTCTCCTCTCAGGAGATATTCTTCTAACCAAGAAGACATTGGGGTCAGGCTTTTTTTTTTTTTTCCATCAGCAGATGTAGCAGATGTCCCATGGCCTCACTTTACAGGACATCTTTATACTCTCGTCCAAGTTCACACTGGAGTCCAGCATGTAGGAGGAGGGCTGGTTCCTAGCCCCATGGGTTGGAGGTTCGGAGAACACCAGAGCAAGGACCCAAGAACAGGCGACCTTTCCAGTGCGCCAGCCCTGCCCCCTGGCTCATGTGGTCACTTAGCCAGTCCTATAGGATGGTTTTGGGCAGGGGCAGTGTCTTTGCCCCGAACGCCCAGCACAAAAAGATTTGACCTGGTTCTTGCAGTAGGAGTCCTGGTGGGAATATGGAGAGTGGGGAGGGGGCTCTTCTACAGGGACTTCCCTTGTAGCTCGGAGTCTTGTGGCTTCGTCAGAGGGCTACCCCCTCCGCACAGGGCCCTGTCACGGGAAGATCGCAGACCTTTCTGATCACATCTGTCCTCCTCTTTGTTGACACTGAGGTGACTACACCCAGTCATACAGAGCACAAGCATCTGGAAAAAACAGCACTGTTAGCCTACCGGGTTATCCACTCCTGTCCAGACAGAATAAATTTGTCTACTTCACACAGCTCTAAGGCTTTTATAGAAGGAAAAGTCAAAGGTAGACACGTGGCTGCCAGAAAGGCCCCTCACGGTGATCGGTACAGAAATACGCTTCTGGGCGGATGAGTGCTCTGTGTCCATGGAGCTCCTTGCCGGCGGTGTGGGCTGAGAGGGCAGTGGGAACGCCAGCTGCAGTGACGACATAGCTACACGAGGGGGTTTTGGAGTTGGCCATGCTGAGTGAGGCCCAAAGGCCCACAGCGCCAAGCAGGCGACTTCCTGGTAGCGGGTGTGGCCACAGCAGAGTTTTCTATCAGGGGCATGCCGGGTGGAACTGGAAGACTGGCATCACGGCCCGGGCTTCTTACCTACAGAAATCCCAACCAGATTTCTGGGCTTGGTAGAAATGCCTCCTCTTCTCTGTGAATCTGCCCTTGATCTCCTTCTGGCTGCGTCCGAGCTCTCCTCTTTGCAGTTCCACTCCTGCTCCTCATATTGGAGCTGCTGGGAGCTGTGTGATCAGAGGCATTGTGGAGAGAGGCCCAACCTGGGTTGGCATCAAACCCAGCCACGTGGGAACTGCTTGACATGGGGCTTATGACTGAGCCACGCTGAGCTTCGGTCCCTCATCTGTAAAATAGGAATAATATTCACTTGCTAAAGTGTTTGAAAGCTTGAACGTAGGGCATGTTTAACACTTGACATATACTCAGCATTTCATAAATGGTAGATAGTGCCTTTTTTTTTTTGTAGACTGTAAGCTCTGAAGAAAAAAATCTTTTTATTCCCCAGCACCTGGCATAGTGCCTGGGACATAAGTAGGTACTCAGTGAATGTTTATTTGAGTCAAATGAATTACTTTTAGCACAAATATTTCTTAAAATTTCTTGTGTCCTGTTTATTATTCCCTAAATAATGTTAGCCCATATTTTGGCTTCTATACTCTTTCAATGAAAGGGCTGCAGAAGACATTCCACATCCAGAAGGCGGGCAGTGTGCCTCACGTGATGTGAGAGCTCCTTGGAAATCTTCATCTTCCTTCCCAGCTAGATTGATGCCATAAGGACAGGCTGGCTTTGATGACCCATCGAATATGGTTTTTTTTTTTTCTTCTTCCTTCCAGATTCTTAGAATTTGCACCAGGTACACCCCAGAACAAGACACCATGACATTTTCAGATGGCCTTACCCTAAATCGAACTCAGATGCACAATGCTGGATTTGGTCCTCTGACTGACCTTGTGTTCACCTTTGCCAACCAGCTCCTGCCTTTGGAAATGGATGACACAGAAACAGGCCTTCTCAGTGCCATCTGCTTAATCTGTGGAGGTACCAACTACCTAGAAAACCCTCATGAGATTCCATGAAGAACAACTTGTAATTTATGGGAAATTCCTATCTCCATTTTGGAGTAATTTTGCATGGAGAAAGACATGTGAATAAATAGCCAGGCATGCATGCTAGGGGTTTGTTGTGTTTTTCCATATTGCAAATTAAATGAAGATATTTGGGATCCTTTTGCTCTGAAATACCAAAATGATATTTCTCCAATTGCTACCGGTTTTTTCCAAGGCAGGATCAGACTATTGTAAAATAAATTGCCTAAGAACATTTTAATGATAATGCAAGGGACTTCCTTGTGCCGTTTGTGAATGTAGTGGCTTGGACTACAAGTCACTGGGTTGTCTCGCCCCCCCCCCCCCACCCCTAACTCTTAAAGGACTGGCATAAAATATGGCTTTCTTCTTTGTACTGACCCCTACTGGCTCACAGGACATTGAATCCTAAGTGGTTAAAAAGTAATGGCTTTAATTACGGGGCCTATTTACCTTGCTTTTAAAACCATCCAGCTGCTCAAGGTTTGGTTGAATTCAGTTCAGTAGTGACATCTCCTGGTCACAAGAAGTAATTTTCTCCCTGGAACAAAGCTACTAGTAATGAAAATGTGCTTTTTAACAGCAAGAGGGACATTTTCAAGTATCACTGCTTAAAACATTTGCACGAATCTTCAAACTGGTATGTGACTGAATCATCAGATTAAGTCATAATGTACTAGGGCCAAGGAAACAAGAACGGGAAATGGGCGGCAGCCCTCTCTCCTGGCGAGTGCGGAACTCTTTCTGTCCTGATACTAACTGTTTAAAACTTTCTTCCTGCTATCTAGACCGCCAGGACCTTGAGGAACCAACAAAAGTAGATAAGCTACAAGAACCACTGCTGGAAGCACTAAAAATTTATATCAGAAAGAGACGACCCAGCAAGCCTCACATGTTTCCAAAGATCTTAATGAAAATCACAGACCTCCGCAGCATCAGTGCTAAAGGTATGTCTTTAGAGTCTCCATTTTATTCATGAAGTGGTCCTGACCTTTTTTTTTTCTTTTTTTAACAATGTTTTCATTCAGGATGCTTGACAATAGCTGCTTTTCTGTTTTTGTTCTGGAATTTATTTCTGATGGAAATCAAAAGGAATAGTATTCACCCTTAAAAACCTCTTATCCTATTCAATGATCTTAAGAGATTGAGTTTTTAATTCAGGTGACTGGATAGAAAAATTGGTGTTTTGTTTTTTAAGATTGATTTATTAGAGAGTGGAGAGAGAGCAGGCGCGCAGGCAGAGGAAGGGGCTGAGGGAGAGGAAGAGAGAGAATGCCAAGCAGACTCCCCGCTGAGCATAGAGTCCTACAAGGGCCTGGATTCAAGGACTCTGAGATCACGACCTGAGCTGAAACTGAGTTGGACACTTAACCAGCCGAGCCACCCACATGCCCCTAGAAAAACTATTTTCAAGAGAAGGTATTGACAGCCTTTTCAGTTTTCTAATTTAATGCATTTCATTCCTTTCCACACATGCTCTGGTTGACATAAACTTGACTGCAGTTTTTCCTGACCATCCAAACCTCAGGAAAATGAGTAATACTTAGGGCAACTGTTACTGGTGAAGTTTCTCTCTCAAATCAGAGTTGCCATCACTCTCTTGTGTATAGGCAGATTGACTTCTGCACGCTTCTCAGCAAAGGAATTGTTGCCTTTCTGAGAGGCATAAATATTTCTTGCTTAGTGATTTTCAGTCTGTGTGGCAACTTGAGCAATTACAGAAATGCCTAGAGCCAGAGGACAGTTGAGTGTTAGAGTGGAGTTTTTCTTTTTTCAGAGAGAAAACTCCGTAGCTTTCCCTGATACCAAGTGTGCTCTGTCCCTGAAGACTTGGCTGAGCCAAGGAACAAATGCTCTATTTCAGAAAGTGCCTTAAAAACATGGTAAACTTGTTTGACAAGGAGTCTCAATTCCTAGCATCTCCTGAGAGGTTTTCTCAGTGAGCCATTCTGAGTTCATCCCTAGCATGGGATTAAGACTATTTGCAAATAGCAGATACCAGTGCTTGGCCATTATAATCGTGAGGTCTTTGACTTTAAAATTCATGAGGCTGTTTAACTTAATACTGTCATTCTCTATATCTAGCTAGATCAATGCTAATAGAATTTACTGTGATTATGGAAATATTGTATAACCTGCAATGTCCAATACAAGTAGCCACTAGCCACACGTGGCTCTTGAGCACTTAAAAAGTGGCTAATACAATTGAGGCAGTTTTTCCTAATTGTATTTATTTTAACGAATTTAAATTTAAAATGCCACATGTGGCTGGTGCCTACTGTGCTAGACCGTGCAGTGCTACATCTACTTGATAATCACCACACATTTATTACTTAAATCACTTCCTTCATTCATGGGTAACTGGTATCCTTGACAACGGTCTTATTTTAAGATATGCTCTTTCTGGTCATTTATCAGGAGCTTCTTTGTAAGTTATGTTAAATAAATATATCCTGCTAACCTTTCCTGAAACTGACTCAGGCATGGAATCCTCAAGTTTAAGCAAGTTGCCGCATCTGCGTTGTTTTCCCAGAGATGAAGTAAAAAATATTTAAATGTCGTAAAATCAGGACTGCCTCTCCGAGATCTGGCCAGGGTTCTCGTTCTGGCCGTGTCTGCTCCAACTGGCACGATCTGACCCGGAAATGTCTCAATATGTGCCACCTGTGTTTCCGTCAGTACGTGAAGGATATAGGCTTCATTAAGTTGGATTAAGTGAACTTCCTTGAGTGGGTCACCCAAGATACCTACCTTAACGCCAACACATTGTACATAAAATAAAAATACTCAAATTATGAGGGCTTTCAAGGGAAAAAAAAAATCAGGACAGCGTCTGGGAGGCACTGGTAGCACAGTCTCCACCGTTTCTAAAGTCGATGAAAGTTGATCCCGAGTTACTCAGCTTAACTCCCTATCTCTACTGGATTTTATTATTTCTCTTTAAAAGGTGCAGAACGTGTAATTACCTTGAAAATGGAAATTCCTGGATCAATGCCACCTCTCATTCAGGAAATGCTGGAGAATTCTGAAGGACATGAACCCTTGACCCCAAGTTCAAGTGGGAACCCAGTGGAGCACAGTCCCAGCACCTCACCCAGCTCAGTGGACAACAGCGGTGTCAGTCAGTCACCACTGGTGCAATAAGACACTTTGCAGCTACTTCAAACATTCCCTAGTACCTTCAGTTCCAGGATTTAAAATGCAAGGAAAAAAAACATTTTTACTGCTGCTTAGTTTTTGGACTGAAAATATATTAAAACTCAAGAAGGACCAAGAAGTTTTCATATGTATCAATATATACTCTTCACTGTCTAACTTACCTAGAAATACAAACTTTTTCAATTCTAAAAATCAGCCATTTCATGCAACCAGAAACTAGTTAAAAGCTTCTATTTTCCTCTTTGAACACTCAAGATTGCATGGCAAAGACCCAGTCAAAATGATTTACCCCGGTTAAGTTTCTGAAGACTTTGTACATACAGAGAAGTATGGCTCTGTTCTTTCTATTTGTATGTTTGGTGCTTTCCTATTGCCTTGCATACTCGGAATAACCAAGACACCAAGGTTGTGAAACAGACTACCATACGTGTCCAGCTAAGAAAGGCTCAAAAAAAATAACTGTCTTGCTTTCACAGAGCAATCAGGACATCAAGGTAAGGAAAGGGGACTGTTGTACAGTATGACAAGATAAAGCTAGAGATAATTCTAATTTAGTTAGTATGGAAGCTTGTCCTTGCTCTTTTTGACGCTCTCAAACTGCGTCTTCTATTTCATGTTGCCCAGTAAAAAGATACAAATTCACTGCACTAGCAGAAGAGAATTCTGTATCAGTGTAACTGCCAGTTCAGTTAATCAGATGTCATTTGTTCGATTGTTAATGTCACTTTAACAGTGGTTTATTACTTAATGACATAACTACACAATTTTTTTTAAAAAAGATACATTTTTACAGTAATGGTAGCCTCCAAGGCAGAAACACTTTTCAGTGTTAATAAGTTTTTTGTTTACCTATTCACAAGCCATTAGGGAAATTTCATGGTCTACCACCCATACCATGTAACTCCAGTGTCCTTTCTGATGCCTGCCTGCTACGGAGGGGTTTTTTCTAGCCTCCTTGATGCCCAGAGGCTAATATGAACTCCCAAAGGTATGGACAGAGAATCTGCATCCTTTGACCTTGTTCGATCACTATGAAGCAGAGTGAAAGCTGTGGTAGAGTGGTTAACAGATACAAGTGTCAGCTTCTTAGTTCTCATTTAAGCACTAGTGGAATTTTTTTTTTTTTTGATATATTAGCAAGTCTGTGATGTACTTTCACTGGCTCTGTTTGTACATTGAGATTGTTTAACAATGCTTTCTATGTTCATATACTGTTTACCTTTTTCCATGGAGTCTCCTGGCAAAGAATAAAATATATTTATTTTAAAAGTGTATGGGAGCTTTTACTACACTTTCATCTTTAGTAAAGACACAGAGTACACAGTTCCATTTTTAATGTTTAAATTTCATTTCAAAAAGCAGGTCTGTAGTCTGCAACCATGACAATTAAAATCTGTGCTAATGCACGGCAGTCTATAACAAGTCTACAAGCCAATCAGACAGTACATGACATTTCAATGAGTAAAAAAGAGCATAAAACTGTATGTGTAAGAACAAAATGTTAAAAGGCCTACCACAATAATAAAAAACCATCAATTACATCATCACATTAAAATAAGCCAGATGTACAAAAGTCTGAGACAGAAAAGACAAAAGGACAAACACAATTTATCTGTTGAAAAATGTTTCTGTGCTCTTTGGGCACTTAATTAAACATTGCAAAATCAACATCTTCTTCTTCATCAGACTCTGCAAAATATTTTACTTCTTTCCTAGCCCTACCGGTCCGTGGCAGAGAAGGTGGTTCAGAAGTGAAGTCTGATGGGAAGATGTCCACATCTGAATCCTGATCAAAAGAGGTTTTCTTCAGTTTCTAGACAGGTTAAAAAAAAAAAAAAAAGTGTTAAAATGAATTATTATTCCTTACACTTCACTTACATTTGAAAAATATTGCAAATAATGAGGTCACTAAAATCAGAGTTGTAATGCTGACCAAAGTGTACAACCAGTTATCTAATCCTTTTTCCCCTTTATAAAAATAAATCTAATAATCAGCCACCTTGGTGGTCTCCTACTTTTTCTGAACATCTGTATTGCCAAGCATATGCAGTGTTGAGATAATATAAATTATTTGTAAGTACCTATCAATTCATGAAAGGAAAATAAGACTTATGTGCAATACAGAGTACACCCTGTATAAAAATCAGGGAGTCATCATCAAGATGGACAAGAGGCATGGACGATGACTGCGTGGAGAAAGTTCAAGGTGGAGAGCAGCGGAAAGCTAAAATCTCTGTTTGTATTTTTAAGTTCTGAGAGGAAGAGAGAGAAAAGGTGGATATTTGAGGTTTTTCTGTTACCCTAAAAAGACTGAAAATTAGCCATAGTCAAATGAATTCAAGTTAAAAAAGAGAAAAATCAAACTAGGCCAAGTAAATCCTAGTTAAAAAGAAATTGCCTTTATTTGGACTGAAAAATAGTATTTCAGACAGGTAGCAGATAACTTCTACAGCTCACTGGATGAAACAGATTCTTAAGTAAGTAGGCTAATTTATGCCATACTTTTATCCAAGGAATAATCCAGATTATATGGATTTTATACTTGGATAATTCTTTAACCATATACAAAACCTATGTATCAGACAGGCTAGGTTTAAAGCTGTTAAAAGACATTTACAGTAATAAGCCAACTAAGCCAGTTATAGATCATAAAACAATGCATTAAAAAGGTCCTCCTAATTACCTTGCTTGTTTTGGATGTTTTCCTGCCAGGGTTATAATCACCTTCATTTTCAGAGCCAGATGCTTTCCTTTTCTTTGCCCCTCGGCCTTTACCTTAAAATAACGTAAAGGTTTTTATTTTTTTTTCCTCCCAAGGTTAAGTGCAATATAACAAATACATGCCACAACATTACACTTCACTTCTTTGTCATGCCCCAATCAGTACTGCAATCCTGTTCTCTAAATATAAACGAGGTAAAAATGTTTTGGCAGCATCATTTCAGTTCTGGGATGATATGACTAAAGAGTATTTCACAAATACATTTAAAACTAGTGGGAAGGTCCTGGTGACAAATTTTAATGACCAAGTCTCTGATACACAAGAGAAAATACTGGCATTTTAAAGATGTAGTCCTTGTGCCTGAAAAGAAAATGTCTTCGAAGAGTGCTTTTTAACTTGTGATTTAAAAAAAATAAAAAATTAGTTTCTAATTTGTCATAGACTAGTACCTTTAAAATTATAAACTGAATTACTAAAAAGTAATACATTAGTACAAATTTTATGTTTGAATGTGTACTCAAAATTTTACTTACCATACATTAGTAACAACTATTCTAAGGTGTACAGTCTTAGAATAAACCCCCAGTATTAATCATGTAATAATTGGTCAAATCCATGTTCCTTCTCAGACTCCGAAGTACCACACACCGCTTATTACTGTTATTTATTTTTATTTATTTTTATTTTTTTTGCCATCTACCTAACCTCTTTCTCATTGCAAGAAGGGGGAAAGGTAACATGCAAATGGTAACAAAATAGTCTCCATCCTACAGTGATGCCAGATACCACTGAAAAAGAAAATGGAACTAAAGTGCAATTCTAAATTTTAAAAAAATTCCTTAAGAGCTATGACTAACCAGATTGTACTAGTAAAGATAGCCTAAATGACCTTGGGATGTTTATCAAATGAATCGATGAAATGCCACTTGTGAATCTGTCAAAGTTTCCAACCATGCACACCATACATAATGACCGCCTCAGTCACCGTTTCTTTTTTCCCCTATTCTCCCTTCTTTCCATGTAGGTCTGTTTATCTCCTTATCCCAACCACCACCTTAATATCTGGTAATATCTGTCGACTGGCTAGAAGGTTGAGCAGCAACCCTTAAAAAAAAAAATTATGTCTTAAACATATATTTTATAAAAAGCACCTTTGAAGACTTTCTAGATTCTGGAGAAAAAGAGGGGGTACCAGGGAAAACTGATACTGGTGACCTTACAGGTCCCTGAGTATAAGAATTCCATTTCCTAGATGAGCAAAGAGCTCATCTCCAAGTCCTAGCTCTAATGAGAGTCACTCTCTAGTTGGATGGGAGCCCTCATCTGACTTTAATGACACAGTCAGCCTGGGATGGAGGTTCTTTGAACCATTCTTAGCTGTGCAAGTTGTTTACTTAACCTCTTTGACTCTCAATTCCCTGATTTATAAAATAAAGTACTAGACTTCCTTTGGACTTTAATTCAGCACTGATTCTTAGACACATTGCTTATTGAGAAGGAAAGCAATTTAAAACAAAATAGGGGGGGTGCCTGGGTGGCTCAGTGGGTTAAAGCCTCTGCCTTCGGCTCAGGTCATGATCCCAGGGTCCTGGGATCGAGCCCCAAATCGGTCTCTCTGCTCAGCAGGGAGCCTGGCTCCCCCTCTCTCTGTGCCTGCCTCTCTGCCTACTTGTGATTTCTGTCTGTCAAATAAATAAATAAAATCTTAAAAAAAAAAAATAGGTACACAGTCCCTCTAAATTCAATGAGTAGAAGAGACTCTTTTTTCCACATGGCATAAATCAGGGTAACATAATCCTTACCTTTTAGGGGTGTAGTCTTCTTTGGAATGCCAAATTCTGAATCTGAATCAGAGTTGATAGGCTCTACTTTCTTCTGTTTAGGGGCTCTCTTGGGCTTAGCAGTTGTATCTGAAGATGGTTTTCCTAGTAAGCAAATTTCCATTTCATAAATCAATGTAATATATTTACCAACAAACCACACTCAGTGAATCCTGTAACAATGGAATTTCCTACTGCTGATATGAAATTGAGTAGCCTTAAATAACAAAATGGTTTCTTTCACTTGGTGCCAGCGTAAAGGCAAATAATCTCTCATAGATGACAAAATGTTTTATTATGAAAAATTTGTCTTTTGATATTTCAACTGAGCTTATTTTAAGCAAACGCCATTATAGTGAACCAAGCAGTAACTTTTTAAAAGTAGTAGTAAAACTATAGGATAGTCATGACAAAAAAGTAACATATTTGACATTAATTACAATTCAAGTATAATCACATTAAGTCCTAACTTCTAAAATGTTTTAGAGGAAAACACACACACACATTTTTATAGGGCCCTTAAATACCATGAACAGAAGCTGATTCACTTCCACCCAAAAGCTGAAATCCAGACATGGGCACTTTTATATGGAAAAAAATATGAAGATTCCAGGTAAGTACAAAATAAACCCAAAGGCCTTCGTTTTTATGAATTTTGTTTTTAAAATAGACCTTCTTTTCAGATTTACAGTCTGAGAAAACTGTGATAAATCAGTATTTACTTGTGTGATTAGGAAAACCTACTTTGGGGGAAGAAAAAAAGCATTACATTAACCAGACTTTTCTATTTAAAACAAACAAACAAACAGGCTAATTATATGGAAATGTATTCCTAGGCCCAATCTGAGATGCTAGGGTGAAGGCCCCTCATTCGAACAGCAGGTGGTAGTGGTAGCCACAGATTTTGTGGCTTCCCCCTAAGTCCTTATGACTAAATGTACCACCAGACCCACATGGCAGGCAGTTTCTAGCACAAGTATAGGCATGATATAGCCGTGTTCCAGAAACTACCTTTTTTCTTCATTAGAGTTTGCAGGCTTGCAGTGTTAGGCAGCACTTAAAACTCTACCACGCAAATTCAAGTCAGATATCTGAGTACTATGAGCTTTTTGCTATAATCCACTGGAGCTACAGAATTTAACTTGTACAGTAATATATGTAATTTGGAGTTAATATAGATGACCTCCCAGAGGGATGGAATGCATCCTCTTCTTGAAGTGGTATTTTGTGGGAACTGTAGTTTTAGAAGAGGCTAGAGGAAAACTGAGGGCTTCAACTATTTCACACAGGGATCACCCATGCACAGACATAAGGCTAGTTCAACTACTGGTGAAATAAGCAAATAGGACAGGTGGTGTATGCTAGCCTTTTAGTTAATACTCTAACTCATTAGGTTAAAGAGAAGTAGAGGAGCTTGATGAAGGAAACAGGTTGATATGTTCAAAGAAGTAATACAGCTCCCAGGTTTTTAGGGTGGTTACAAAATGCTCACATGAAGACAATTTTAAAAAAAGATGCAGGAAGGGAAAGTAGGGCCTGTCTCGGTTTGAGTTCCCCAGAAGCAAAGCAGAGACTCAAGTACAAGTACTTATTTGGGAAGTTAAAAATAAGTTAAAAAATGAGATGTGAAGACAGAAACCTGTCATCCCTCTGAGGGCTTATCTCTGAGCTTCTCTGTTACCATAAGCAATCCCTGAGTCACTGTAAAACACATATCCCAGAGTTAGACTACCCGAGAGGCAAAAGCACTAATGTATTTGCAAACCAGCTTTTCTCACTCACTGGTAAAGGGTGGCTGGGGTGGGAAATATGAACATTCCAACATAGTAACAGAAAGTCCTAATGCAAAGAAATATAGATCCTGGTGTACTGAAGTGCTATGGGCAGAGTACCTGATGTGTTGGCCAGAGAAGCTCCTGTAGCTCATTAGTTAATTTCTTACCAGGGTCCTAGTGCAATCAAAATTAAGTCGGGATTTTTGTTGTTCTGATATATCTAATACATGTCTGTGTCTACAATGGTACTATGTGTTTTACATTTTTAAGGTACTGAAAAGATAGTCCATACTGTATGTTTATTTACTTGCTGTGTAAGGAACACTTACCTTTTTAAACACAAAGCACTAATACTAACCTCCTTCAAAAATACCAGGAGTATGTACCTTGGTACTAATAACAGATTCATTAATTAAGTCAAATCAACTTGTATTTATGGACAACCTAAGGTTGTGGATAAGAATGAAGCTACAGGACACAAAAAGAACCTCAACTGAACTGACCAATCATCCCAAATGAGGTATTAAGATACGACCTACATAGATTAACACCGCCTACTAGCAAGACAAAATTTTAATCTATTTTACAACCTAACAACTACAGGAGACCTTACTAGAAAGTTATCTTCAGTACCAATGTATGGGATTATTTTATAATTACAACAGCTTTAGAATGAGATCTTATACACATTTTAATAATTACCCCATATGGTTAGAAAACAAGGGGAATTCTCCTTACATGAGTTTATACTATTTTCTACTGAAGTCCAAGTGCAGTTTCAAATTATATTAAATTTCCTTTAACAGCAACTTTGTATCATTTATGCAATGTTCAACAACATTAAATAAGTACATACCCTTTTTAGCAGCTACAGTTTTACTTGGAACCTTATCTGTTTGTTTCAGACCAAATGATGGTGAAAATACAGAGGCAGAATCTTCTTCATTACTGTCAAATTTAGCTGAATCTAAAAATTACAAAGTTTTTAGGTAAAGAGATTCTATAAGGACCACTTAATAGTTAAACTTTGATTTTTTTTACTGATGAGTTCTCTTTAGCTAGAGAATTGATCTTATTAATTTCTACTTTGTGATCATACAGTCCATAATAAACAGCTGAAAACAAAAAAATAGCAATGTCATATTTCACATTAACTCTATTTTAAAACAATATAGAAATGCATAGAGTAATAAAAATTCTTAATAGTCCCAAATGCTCATCATTTAAAATATAAATGACCAACTCAAAAATAAGGATTTATTTTAAAATGGAATACTAAAAAGTTCTGACTGTGATTATTTTAATATCTACACATCTAACACTATTAACCATTTCAGGAAGATCAGTAATAATGTTCAGATCTGAGAATACTAACTTCATCCTTTAAAAACAATTTTAAATCACTGAAGGTCAATTTAAAAGGCAGGTAGGCTTACCTTCAGTTTACTTTTACACTCAATTAACTAAGCAGTTCCTCCCTCCATTTCTCCCTCTGTCAAATGAAAACAGGGACTCTCAAAATATGTACTTGGATGTGATAGGTTTTTGTTTGTTTGTTTGTTTGTTTGTTTTTAAGACTTTACTTGTTTGAGAGAGGGAGAATGAGAGCGAGGGAGCATGATAGAGGGAAGGTCAGAGGGAGAAGCAGACCCCCACTGAGCAGGTCGCCCGATGCAGGACTCAATTCTGAGACTCCAGGATCAAGACCTGAGCTAAAGACAGTCACTCAACCAACTAAGCCACCCAGGCACCCTGGATGTGATAGTTTTATATAAATGTTTTGACATGCTGTCAAAAATGCCTATCTATATTCACAGAACATATACGAGATCTAGGTCTGTCTGCGTGTGTGTGTGTGTGTGTGTGTGTGTACACAAGACAGTTAAGTCTACATAGATTGTTTTCACCTTAAAAATTTCACACACACAGGGCGCCTGGGTGGCTCAGTGGCTTAAGTCTCTGCCTTCGGCTCAAGTCATGATCTCAAGGTCCTGGAATCGAGCCCCGCATCGGGCTCTCTGCTCAGCGGGGAGCCCGCTTCCCCCTCCCTCTGTGCCTGCTTCTCTGCTTACTTGTGATTTGTCAAATAAATAAAATTAAAAAAAAAAATTTCACACACAGGGTGCCTGGGTGGCTGAGTGGGTTAAAGCCTCTCCCTTTGGCTCAGGTCATGATCCCAGGGTCCTGGGATTGAGTCCCACATTGGGCTCTCTGCTCAGCGGAAAGCCTGCTTCCTCCTCTCTGTCTGCCTGCCACTCTGCCTACTTGTGATCTCTGTCAAATAAATTAATAAAATCTTTAAAAAAAAAAATTCACACACAAAAATATAGGGAATAGAAAGCATATACCCCAATTAAATTAGCTTCAGTGAAGGGTTGTCTTTTAGTTACTACAGTTTAATATTATAAATCTGAATATTAGTCCCTTTGTAGTTCTTAAAAAACTGTCACATATATACTCGTATTGCCATGAAAATCAAATTTCATGTCCCAATATTTCTTTCTCTTTTTCTCTATTAAAACATTATACCCACATCCATACACTTCATACACACATCTACTTGCTCACCTAAATGGTTCCATATTGCCTATCTGACCAAGTAATTGGTACTCACCTCAGGAAAAGTAAATAAACCTTATTATGATGACGGAAATGTACAAAAAAATTTCTACTCATGAAAAATCCAGAGCGGTAACATAGTAAGTAACCAATGAAAAGACCAAATGAGCATACCATCTTCTGACTTCTGAGAGTATGAAGGAAATGAGAAGAGATTCCCAAAATCTTGACTTTTTTTGTCATGTGAAGATTTTCTATCAGAAAGAAAAATTTAAACAACCACAATATAATTTAAACAATTCTCTTTGTTAAAGACAGGGCAATCAAACTCTTTTTTTCTGTCTCATATGCACAGATGTGCACACATACACACAGAGAGACACCAGAAAAGCCAATGATTTAATGTAAGAGAATGGAAGTTGAGCAAAAGTTAGTTATTCAAAATATCGCTACATTAGATTTTATGATTAACAGAACTGTTCCAGAATTCAACATCAGTAAATTATTGCCAAAAAGCTAAGGAGACAGTGAATCTCTGTCAAAGTCATCAGTAATCCTATTTCTGATCCTAGACTGCATATGATAAAACACTTCTTTAAACAGATAATAAAGCACTTCCTTTAAAAATCTGAAATAGCTGTTGGGATGAGCACTGGGTGTTATATGCAAAATGAAGAAACAACACTACAACAAAAACTTATGATGTACTATATGTTGGCTAACTGAACATAATAAAAAATTAAAAATAAATAAAATTTGAAATAGCTCACAAACTTCACATTCTACACATTACCTTTTAATACTCTCTAGAGGCAAAATAGCAGTAGTAGTAATAATAATAGTAATAATAATAATAAATGAAAAATCAATCAAGGCCAAAGTTAGGGAAAAAAATTAAACCTCCCAGTTCTAAAGTTTTAGTGACTTCTCCAAACCATGTTGTCAGGCTATGTCCCATAGGCCTACTGTCTGTTTTTATAAACAAAGTTTTACTGGAACACAGCTACCCTTGTTCATTCACATATTGTTTGTGGCTCCTTTCTTGCTAAAATGGCAACACTGAGTAGTGTGTTGTGTATACAAGACAGTTAAGTGTACATAGACTTAGTTAAGTCTACATAGGCAGAGACCATATGGCCTGTAAAGCCTGAAATATTTTCTATAGAGCCCTTTATGAGGAAAAAAACTGGCAGTCCATGCTATGAGATATAACAACAGTTCAGTAAACAGCTGCAGTATTACCCAGATTTTTTCCTTTGTGAGGAGGACCTTACCTCGAATGATGGTAAATTCTTAGACACAGCTTACCAGGAGATCTGGTAGATGTCTAAATAACTAACTGTACCATATAACTCAATAGTAGTTGCTTCCTTACTTACTCTGGAGTAGCTTTTGATTTGCCTGGTGAAAATGTATATTCATCTTTATCTAGGCCATCTGAAGGAATAAATTCATCTTCCCCATCATTTGTTACAGGAGATGCTTTAACTTTCAATTCCTCTAAATCATTATTATCATCATCATCATCCGCATCATCATCCTCTTCTTCTGAGAAATCAAATGTGTACTTAGGCCTTTCCGCTAGGAGAAAAATAAAAGCGAAGGTTAAACCCAAATCCAACTTTATCCACGTGACATACTATGAATAATCATTTGAAAAATATCCCAGCTATCTCTAACACAAGAGAAGAAAGAAAAAGACAAGCATTCAGAGGGGGGGGGGGAAAAAAAAAAAAAAGGCCAAAAACTTTTTGGCCTCAATTACTTTGTAATGTTAAGTGTTCATCCTAGACTATGGGAGGAGAACATAAATGAGATTATTAGGGTGCTGTTTGTCATACTTAAATATTAACTCAGAAATAGTGGTGAATATAGGCCATTGTAAAAGTGATTACCAAGATTTCCCATTTCTACAATGATAAAAGACCAATTTTACTAGTCTTAGTGCTAAACTTTCTCTTAACCTCTTGCATAAAAACTATCTTGTATTCGGTTTCACTATGAAATGACAGTAATTCTTCAGATGAATGAGAATAAAGTTAAGACCTGAGCATATTACTAAAATAATAATTTAATATAAAGCATAAAATGGTACCAACTATGGGGAAGGCACATTGGTATAATGCAAATAACTTTCATAATTTCTAGCATATATTATAGAATAAAATTTTTAAAACATTTGGGTGCTATGTAATTTTATACTTCATTTTAGATGTATGAAAAGGCCTAATTACAATTTTGAAGCACTTACGAAATTTTCACATAACTTAAATTACTCATGTTAATTCACCTACATTGTACTATCTATGCACATTAGGAAAAGAAAGTCAATCACTGGTGATTAGAGAACCAAAGAATTTAAGGCCTGACATATAATCTAAAAAGTATCTTCCAGAGGTAAAATAACCATAATATAGTATCATTCATTTTAAGTAAATTAGTACTTAATAAAATTTGAGAAGAAATCAATAAGATAGGACACTCAATTTTTAAGTACTTGCAGACTTCAAATTAATGAATATTCAGAAAGGATAAAACTGGGTACTTAACAATATAGAATAACAAAATGGTATCTTTATCCTAACACTGGCACTGCAGTTATATAAATTTATGTGATGTGCATGGAATCAGACTCCTAAAGTAGGAGGAAATTTTTCATGGGGGAAAAAAAAAATGAAACAAACAAAACTACAAAGCACTTCTATTGATATATCACCGTTGGTTTAACCAAGGTACATTTTTACCAAACATCTTCAAACTATGGAGGGAATATAACCCAAACATTCTAATAAAAATCAATAAGAAACTTGATTCACTTTCGAACAATTTTATGTCTAACTCTGCTAAAAACCTTATTCTGTAGAGCAATTTTGTCTTCATGAACTGTAACTTCTGAAATACTAACAATTTAGTACTTTAATAGCATCGATAATACTACTAACTTATATGAGTAATATTAACTTGGTCAAACTATAATATACAATAGAATGAATATAAAATGTATCAAAATACCAGCTGCTCTCCTAAGCAAAGAATCTCTTGGAATAACCACAGGTTCTGTTTCTTCCAAGTCACTTTCTGACTTGGATTCATCATCTGACCAAGGATTCCGTTTCTTCACTTTCTTTGCACTGGATTTACCAGACGATGTAGGTGTTTTTCTCACCCTGGTACCTAAAAACAAAACAATAAAATATGTATCAATACTTGTACAAATATCATTAGGAAAAATAAAAATAATGAAAGGTTAATTATAAAATAACAAATGTCCATGAAAATTGAGAAATTACATTAACCATTAGAAGAAAAAACACAGTTTAAGAAAAAAAAAAAACAAAAAAAAAAACCTAGTAATGCCCTGTACATATGTATTTTTCTCTCACAAAGAACTTTATAACAATTCCTCACCAGGTTCCTTTTTTTCCCTTTTGGGTTTGGGACCTTTATTTACAGGAGCTGACGAGATCAATGCCTCTTCTCCAGTACCCTCTACTGGCGTTCCACTAAATTCTTCATCAAATTCTACTTTTACTGCTGTGGTATCAAGATCACCCTACACATTAAACAAACAAGCAAATAAATAACCAGAAGTAAAAATAAAAATTAACACCATACATTTTAGAGATATAATTCAGCCATAGGTCACTTCTTCATATAACTAAAAAAACAATAAAATGTGATTCACTGAGGTCCAAACAAGACTTTGATCAGACCATGTTTTACTTTATTTACCTACAGCAAATGATACTGCTTACCACTCTAATACTCTGATACACTCTATGAGATGACAGCTACTTAAAAGCAAATGTAAAAAATAAGAAGGCAGCTTTTGATTAGCAAAGGGACTTTCACATCAATAGGAAAATACACCAAAGTGTACCTGCAAAATAAGCTCCTATAGTTCAGGCCTCTACATACTAGAAAAACATCAGATTATTGAAGGAAGATAAGCAAACATATCATGCACCTAGGCATGAGTCAAAGTCTCCCTACCCTCAGATTATTAAAAGACAGAGAAAGACACAAGGGCAAGTCATTACAATACAAATAACAAATATGGAGGGAGGTATAAAAGTAACCCGTGGGGAGACATGAGCAACTCTGCCCTGAGCAGGGTTAAGGGAAGATTCCACAGAGAAGGGGCCTTTCTAATTGGGTTTTGAAAGAATCATGTATGTTTGCTAGGTGAGGAAAGGGAAGGAAGAAAGAGCATCCCAGGCAAAAAACACAGAGGCATGATGGCCACATAGTATTTAGGGAATTACAAATAGTCGGCTAGGATTCAAGGAAAGAAAAAGAGGGAAGAGTAGCCACACAGAAACATAAGGAGGCATGCAGTTGCTAAATCACTGAATACCGGAATCTGGATGTAGTCAGTGGGGAGTCACTGAAAACTTTTAAGCATCTGTGCAATAATCAGACTCATTTTTGGAAATATCACTTGGGTAATAAGAGACTAGCCAGAGATGAATGAAGTGGAAAAAAAGTAGAAGTCATGATAAAATCACTAGAGACAGGAAGACTAATTAAGAGGGACACTTCCGTCAAAGAAAACTTATGGAATTCTAAGACAGTATCACTGGGGACAAAATTAAGAGGGTGGATTTTGGAATTGCTTCATAGGCAATCAACAGGATTTAGTTACTGATTAAATGACAAAGTCCCAGGTTCTGGACTTGTTAAGTGATGGCTGATCAGGCACAGAGGGGGAAGAGGTTTTGAAATCAGGATAATGGGCTCAGCTTCAGATATGTGAAGTTTGGGCACTGGGCATTCAGGTGGCTTTATTACCCTGGCACTCCTGAAAATGTTACGGCTTAGGGACATAGATTTAGGAGTCATCAGTGTGAGTGAAAAAATGGCATAGATGAGGTTACTTGAGACTATGTAAGGTAAAGAGAAGAGTGCTAAGAACAGACATCAACTGACAAGAAGAGAAGTCATTTCCTAATGAGGAACCTGTGTATGGTAGGAACCTAGGTAAGAGGGAAATAGTATAGATGTCAATTTATCACAACAGTGGAAGCAAATGATCTCTCTGGTATCACCATGTTCCTATGCTTTCAAGTATTAGTTCAGAGAACTCTCCAACCTCTCCAACTCTTAGGCTCATTTCCCGAGATCTAATTAGACTATTGGACATACCTACATATCTCCTGGGTTCTAAAATCAAACTGCCTAGAAAAATCTGCCTCTTTCAGACCAGCATGCCTCCTCTTTCCTCACTCTGATCAACCCTCTCAGTGTTTCCTTCTTCTCCCTAACTTTTGACCAACCTGCTAGGGAGCAAGTAAGTCCCATACTTCTAAATCATGAACACCAGTCAATGTCAATGACATAAGAGGTGCCTGGTAAATTTTTTTAACTAACAGTAATGACAAATAAATAGTAAAAAAAAAAAAAAATCACTTTGAAAACCACACAGACCCTTTTCTGCTAATTAGACTTCTCGAATTGGTCATAATGTAGAACTAAAGTTTTATTTTTAAGCTGATACACTTTTTTGGTTGCTGTTCCATGATTGTAAGGTAGAATGCTGCTGAATAAAGTATTTCTATCTCTCATTTAAAAACAGAATCAACTAACTCTTTACGTATATGTGGATTCCTTCTTACATTTTCTTTCTGTGGACCAATTGTTCTCAGAGAACAAATGATTTCTTATCACAGTGAAATATATTAGAAACAAAGCATGACTTAAGCACACAGTAAAATTAAAATATATACATCATTGTGAAGATAGAATCTACCAATGAGCTAAAACAAGAGATATGTCATACCTTTTTCTTCTTCAGCAACTTTTTGCTGGCATCTGCCTTCATAGCAGTAATTTCAGGAACTATTCTTCTCCCATAAGGTGAGGGCATTGTCTCTTCCAATTGAAGTTTCTTCACCTTAGGTTTGCCAACTTTACCTTTTATTGCTTTTCCTGCCATTCCAGCCAGAATATCCTCCCGTTCTTGCGCTTCCACTTTCTGAAATATAATCATAAAGGGGGCAAGGGGAAGAGAGTGGATGCAAAAACAACTCATTAGAAAAGAGACCCACTACTGCATAAGAAGTTAAAAGTACTATCATTCATTAATGAATAAACCTTTCCTTTCAACTGATCTAATCTAAAATAAACATTAAAAAAGTTCTAAGTTAAAAGATCTGGGTTGTAGTCCCAAGGCTGTCTAACTAATTTCTCATTTGTAAAACAAGGGGGTAGTAACAAAAAGACCTATATGGTCCCTTCTAACTCTAAGATCCTATGACAAATTGGGCAATTTTAGAAAAAGTTTATATTTTCTACCTTTCTCTACCTTTTTAGAAAAATGGAATTCTACCTGGAGAAAACTAAATTGTAAAAAAAAAAAAA